>NW_009208431.1:0-61712 GCF_000690835.1 Fulmarus glacialis
TTCTAGCTGGGCTTTTGCTGTTCTAATTTTCTCTCTGCATTTTTCTCTACAGATTCCTGTACTCTTCTTGAGTTGCCTGCCCCTTTTTCCACAAGTGGTAAACTCTCCTTTTTTTTTCGTGAATCCCAGCAAAAGCTCCCTGCTCAGCCATGTTCTGAGTCTTAGCATTTTTATATCAAATCCCCACCTGTGACATGGGATTGCACTTCCCAATGTTGCAGAAACTGTTAAAGGAAAATATATAGTAGGCCATAACATACTCTGATACTTTTATCTCTTTTTTTTTGGCGCTACTTTTCTCTTTTTCATAGTTTGCGGGGGTGGAAGGGTTGGGGTTTTTTAACTGTGTGGGGACTAGTTTGAATCTTGATTCTATTTTGTCTAAGTGAGTTTCTCTGGGGAGATGAAATGAATTTGGTTTTATCTTGAAGATTTCCCACGTGTGAATGTTGTGTTTATGTCTCGGATTTCAATAATAAAAGGGGCAGTGCTTAAAGGCATTCAGGCAGCCTGAAAGCTCAGCTCAAGAAAGCTTTGAACTGCCCGAGTGGCTGGTGAAGGGAGAGAGGTCAAACTTCAGCTCTTCCCATGAGTGATTCATTGATGCCTTTCATTATCTATGTACACAATCCTGAATATCAGCTGAAGCACTTAAGTCTGATGTCTAATATAAGATGGTGAAAATATCCTTCACTGAAGGATACAGTCATACTTTGAAGGATTAAAAAGTCAGGCTTGTTTATGCACAAATGCCTCAAAGGAATGGGAAGGCAGAGGTCTGTGGGCTGGAGAAGACCCCATCAGTCCTGCAGGATTCTGAGCATGGAGCATGGCAGCTTAGTGCCTATGTGCTCCTTCACACTTTCACCTTGCTCTCCTGCCGCTTCTGGAGCTAGAAGCGTATTTATTTCTGTCATATTAGAAATGGCTTTGCAGCTACCACAAAGAAAAGATGGCCAAGGTTGTAGCTAAATAAAGAAGCTCTATTCTTTTCAGCGCTGACATTCTTCTCCATAGTCATCAAACCCAGGTGTAGTACTGCAGAGGAGTGCATAATCACTCCACATTGCTTGTCTGTTAGAGAAGATGGGAGAGACAGGAAAATAATAACAGCATTACAGACCCCAGGGACCTCAGCTACCTCGTTGTTGAATCCTAGAGGGAGAGTCCACTGCTAACTAGTCCTTGACTTCAGTTGCAGCTCAATGTGGTGGAAGACCATTCATCTTCAGTGTTAAATAACTGCTGCCTTCCAATATAGGATTATAATTTTCAGGACAGGAGAAGTTTCCTCGTTACAAATACTACACTAATAAAAGAGTGTATAGGATGTATTATTTCTTTTTCATAATGGTTCCATTTTTCCTTCTTGCCTTCTGGAATGAGTTAGAAATAAATGTATACAGCTATTAATCTTCTGTATGTAATGTTTCTGCAGATCTAGGAACATCTTTGGAAGTTCTGGATGGAAGGTTTTCAGTGCTGTTCATATGCCAGAGGCATGTTGTTGTTATTTTAGTGGGCAGATCCTTTCTATACTTTTTTTTTGTTAATGTTTTATTACATATAGCAAAGCAATATGCCATTCTGAGCACTGCACTAGAAAAGCAACAATGGAAACAATAACTGTCATCAGGTGTAACTATAGGCAGCCTCTGGAAAAAGAATGAAAGAAAATAGTAATAACACAGTCAAACAGGACAGAAATATGACTAATGAATGCAAAAGCTCCACCAGCATCAGAGCGCATGGGATTTCCATTTCTATTTTAACCCTGCAGTATTGTTCTTTAGTTGCTGCTCAAATATAGTAAAAACATTCGGAAGTGAAAAAGTATTTGCTTAAGGTAGTTATGAGTGGAAAGTCTATTGGAATGATCCGGGTGGTGCGGGTTTGACAGCCAGAGCTTAACCCTTCTGCGCTGCAATCAAGCTGCACTTTGGTAAAATGGTGGCAGCAACTCACTTTCATACTCTCCACTCCTTGGTCTAACTTGTGCAGGTCCAAGACTCTAGCACTCTTTAGAGCAGCCTAAAGAGAGTTGCAAGATGCAGATATCTCTAAGAGCAGGAGATGCTTCAACTATGTTCCGGTTGCCTCAGATGCTCCACTTCCATCAATGTGAAATGTTCAAAAAGCAAAGGCATTGCTTTCATGTCTGTGGATTACCTGAGTTTCACCTTACTTAAGGAAAATTCTTAGGAAGCTCAATAAAACAGATCAAGGCTGCTTCGTTTTGCAAAGCAGTTACAGTTACGCTGAAGAATTTGAACCTTTGAGACAGTGAGCTCTTAAAGGTAAATGGGGCAAGCACTGTGCAGAGGTAAACGGGGGCAAGCTGTGTTCACAGACCTGTTCTGTCCTCCAACATACCATTTGCGGGGACACAGCCTCTCCATTTTTGTCCTGTAATGGTAAAACAAGGAGAGGATTTACCTTGTGTGCACTGTTGGATGTGACAGTATGCACTGTCAGGCTTGGAGCCCCTCTAGGCTGACTGCCTATGTCCTCAGCAGTAAAACTGATCTCATGAGGTATCAGCTAGGGAATGTTTGCTATTTGTATGATAGCATTATCTAGTATCACAGCATGCAATCAATCCATAAATATGCTTCTCCTCTGCCTTTCAAAAGCTGCTTGGTTACTCATTTACGCTTGGGATCATTGTAGTTCATATTGTCATGGGTTTGGAGATAATTGTGCAACAGTCAAAAGGTCTTAGCTGTGTCAATGACAGAAAACAATGCATCTCTTTTTCTTAATCTTCCAGGTAATAGGTGTACTTAACTAATTTTCCTCGTCCAAACTTGGAAATCAAGAGCAAAGTTTTCCTAGTAAGTCACTATAGGACA
This sequence comes from Fulmarus glacialis, assembly GCF_000690835.1. Classification (NCBI taxonomy): domain Eukaryota; kingdom Metazoa; phylum Chordata; class Aves; order Procellariiformes; family Procellariidae; genus Fulmarus; species Fulmarus glacialis. Next base: position 2,853 of record NW_009208431.1, read on the forward strand.
AAGTGGTTGCTATTGTTTCTTGGGAATATTGCTGCGCTCCGTGGAAGTCCTGACTGACTGCTGACATCTTCCACCTGAGCAGGGGCTAGTAATTGAAGGAAAAAAGCCTCCAGACAGCATGAGGTGTATACTGCCTTAAAGTGGGTATCACATAAAAGCTAATTGCAAAGGAATATAATTTCTGAAAAATCATGTAGAAAGTCCTTTAATGTTAATTTCCCAGAGGGGAAGACATCAGATGGCATATTAATTGCCATAATTTTTCTTCTTTCTCTTTATCATTTGTGCTAGTCCCCACTGTTTACAACACAGCATCTATCTTTTAATTTACAGGGCTGTTAATTGCCAATGTTAACCAGCTTTAGACCATCTAGTGGAGCATAAATTTGCAAACTGGTTTAATCTGTAAGTCCTGGTATTATATTTTTACTTTGAAAAGTATATAAACATCCCTTTATTGTAACCATATTTGTATGTAGGTATGATACCTGCAATCCTTATTCCTCTGCCATTCTTTATCTACCTCAGGAGGTTTCTTCCTGACATATTAGTCACCTTTGTATGAATGGATTTTCTCTTGAACATAAACACTGCAGATGCAAAAAACAGCCAGCATATATGGTCATATTTCAGAGAATGTTTTTTCATTTAAGCCAAAGCCACGCCACAGGCTGTTTTAACAATATGTGTGCTCAGGAATGTTCTTCGGCACAATTTAATTTATTAACACAGATGTAGCCTAAGATGATGCACTGTGTTTAGTTCATGAGTTTGGATTCGCTTTTCTGCTTTGATCCTTCAGAGGAAGCAAGTTTCTCCTCCTTCTCCCTCCCACTCCCTTCCGTGGGAAGATTTCGCTCACACAATCCACCAATCTTTCAGTCCCTGACAGTCTTCCATGCGGACATCTGCGTTTCTGCCTTGATTCCAGGTCCCTTGACTGGCTATGGCACAGACACATTCATCTCCATGTATAAGGGCTCCTGCAAAGCTATCAGGTGGTACCATGTACTGCCTAGTGTCTGGGCTGAGTTTGGCCAGCAGCTGACCATACTCATGTTTAGATGAGCTATCTAATTCTGCACATTTTTATGAAAATCCCTTCGTGTTGGTGGGCGTTAGAGGCACTTTTTTGATTAAGCACTTTGCTGTTAAGAAATACTGGAAAGTAATGAAACACCCTCAGGGAGTTACAGAATGTTGTGAATGGGAGGGTGAGATTTGGATGCTGTGAAAGGCATTTTCAAAAGTTTCTCTTTTTTTTTGCAGACAGTGTAAACAATCTTTTAGTTGTTTACTCGTTGCCTATTCTTCAGGCAACGTAACTTCCTCTGCATTAATGCATTAGTCACCAAGCATGGGCTATCCTAACTCTTAGCCATCTGGATTTCTTATAGAAGATAAGAAAGAATAGTGTGGGAGCTAAAGAAAACAGGAAGATCCCATGTAAAGAATAGAAAAAGCAATTGGATCATACTGCCTCTTACAAAGCAAGCAAAAATATTTTATAACTAATTCTTGAGTATGTCATCTCTGAAAGCTTCAAAGAATAGCTGTTATTTTTTCTTTTTTCACTCTGAGAGTTGTCACTCTGAGAGAAGAAGGTTGGTTTGTTCGCTGGGGGGGATGAATAAATATTGATGAAAACTGCTTTTCATTCTAAGAGCTTTAAATGCAACAAATCTCAAAAAATGGCATTTTTCTCAATAATTAAACTCGTAATTCTTATACACAGGCAAAAAAGGTAGCTCTATCGATAAACCTTAACAGAAATTATGTTTCAACTAGCTAATATTTTATAATAAATGGATTTGTTTGATAAGTTCCAAAGTATGTATGGCACAATTCTCCTCTCATCCTACTTTACTTGCTGAGCTAATCTGTTTTGCTTTTTGTCAGCCACTGTTTATCAAGCACTCTGCTTTTTCAATAAATCTCAAATGAGATAAAAATGTGTTTAATGTTGTTGACATCAGACCCCTGAAACCAGCTGCAGAGTTGCTATTGTTTGGTTTCAATGCTCACTAAAATGAATTTCCTTTCTGTTGAATCCGAGGGATATGATGAGTGACAGTCCATGTTTTTTTTTCTTAATCACACAGATCTGTGTGTTCCTCTAGATGCCCTGATAAGTGTGTGAAAGGAAGGGAAACAGGAATTCCTTTCGGAAGGGTGACAACCTTCGTAAGACTAAAATGAGTTCAAGACAGATGTTCCTGGCAGAAATCAACTGAAAACTTACATCTAAAAACTTGCACAGCTGCCAGCAAAGAGACTTACATTTATTTTGGCTCTTTTTCAAAACATTGATCTTGTTTAAGGAAAAAAGAAAAAAATCAAATCAAACAAAAACTCTATAAAGAGCTAGTTTTGTGCCAAGTATATAGCACACTGACATGCTGCACCATGAAAAACAGGACTTGGCAATGTAATTCCGACAAAATGTCATCCCAGCAGCCATGTTGCTATTCTTTGGTTTAATAAGTGAATGTTTCCATCTTAGAGAGCACCCCAGGGACAAACTGTTGCATTTAATTAAGTATTTGTTAGTATTGCAATCAAAGTGGTGGAAGTGAGATAGAGAGCCTTCCTCCCAGAAAAAAAAAAAAAAAAAAGCTGTGTTTGATGGTACATCTACAACTTGAGTATAGAGCCTTTTCTCTTTCAGACATCCCAGAAATATGTCACAGATTCCACTGATGCTCTTGGTCTCCTGACAAGCACGTTGTTCTTCGTGCAAGCTTCCTCCTGTGATTCTGTTGAGCACCAGGCTCTCAAGGTTTCCGCCTTCCTCTCCTTGTCCTGTGCTCCTGTCACACAGAGCACTACTGCTCCCTTATTTTAAGACCTCAGGTGACAATAATTTGGAACAACTTTTAATGCCCCAAAGCTAAGAGGCAGTAGTAATTGATAAATGAGTTTGACAAGATGAGAAGTGATGTGGTTTAGTATTTCATGCCGGATGAGACCCTCCTTGTGGACTGCTGCAAGTCTAGAGAAACACCATTAAAGTTAATAGGGTTACTCTGGAAATCCAGTAGTTTAGCTGACTGAAGAGTTTAACATGAAGTTCTGTGAGAAGTTGGATTTGGGGAATGCTAGATCAGATGATCCAGCAATTCGAAGAAGCTAACCTTTATGATAGTGGGGTTGAAGAAATGCTATCGTGGAACAGAAGTGTCTAATTATTCAGTTTCCAACTGCTCTTGAAAGATGGGGGGCGGGAGGGAATGTGAAGTCTTGTAGCACACTAGGAAGGTCATTAAATATGAGCTCTGGTATATCCAAGTGGAGAGCAAGGCTGGAGTCCAAGGAGATAGCCCATCTACTGCCTCTGGTTAAAACAGGAACTGTTATCCTAAGAGTCTGGGATTATAACATGCTGAAAAAAGTAACTGAAGTAATTGAAACTTTAATTCTGACATGGTTTTTCAAACTCCAAGAAATACCACACAAAAAAAAAAAAAAAAGTGTAATAAAAAATAGTGTTAAATCTATGGCTGTTCGGAAAAGGAAAGGGCTGAAGTAGTTTGAGTAGAATTAAATCCACTTACTCCATGGTGTCAGATGGCAGGAGGAGCAAGCCATTTTCTTATTTTTCCTGTTTCTTGGCTATATCTACCTTCTTCCACCCCCTCCTCCCAGTGGATAATTTCTTTCAAGCCTATCATATGGTTTTAGCATTCTTCCCTAAAAGTGACTACCAGCACAACTTCTCTAAATGGTCGAATCACTGTTTTGCCCTTTCTAACATCATCTTCTGGAGCCTTAACAACAAGACAATAACAATCAGTCTTCTGTGAGATATGTTTCTGCTATGGCTCTCCCCCCAGGATCCCTTCTACTTGCTGAAATAGCCAAGAGCACTAAGACATATGTGGCAGGAGGCTGGATATTTTAAGAATTGAAGCAAGGGTATGTGCTTCCCCCCTTGAGACTCTCCATAATGTTTTGCTCACTAGGCAGCTCTGTGCTGGGAATCCTGGACTGATGTGAAGGTAACCCCAAGCAGGGAGATTTAGGCTAACATCTGCAGTGCAGTGCTCAAGAAGGCTGGTAGAGTAATATTTCCTTCTCACTTCCAGAGGTCATATTGTGTTTTCTGGAAGAGCAAATTCCCACCTGTTCCCCTCTCTTCCCCAAGGAAACTGCTTAATCAGATCCAACTGGACCATTGCAGGGCAGCAGTGCTCAATACACACAAAGTATCTTCTATACTCTTCCTCTCTGGCTTGAAAAGTGCCTGAAACTATGTACATTTGAACAATTTGTCATTTGAGCTTGAATAGTCATTATCAGCAAATTGTGTCACCAGGGTTAATATACTAGTTTTTCATCCTAACAGTTCCTCTTCATTGGCAACAGGACTTATTTAGGTTAGTTGTTGAATAATGTTTGAATATTTTTGAGCCCTTCCATCTCTAATTCTTATTTTTCCCCTTTTCCACTGTGTGTCTTGCTCTTCTGAATCTTCTTCACTCACCCTTTACCCCAGAACTTCCCTTTCCTCACACTTCCTGCTGCTTCCTATTCTAAGCCAGGGAACAAAATATTTTAATGCAGAACGTATTCAATACCAGGATTGCTTTATACAAATTATAGATAATTTGTTTATAGATTAATGAATCTCCTGCCATTTTTTTTCTTTGCATCCTGTGTTTTCTGTGTAGAACATTTATTAAGCAGTTTGTTCCCAGATGATTAAATAGCACTGCTTTATCTTCAGATCTCAGAAGGACTAGTTACAGAACTATGTGAGGACCCATTTTCCATAGCTTCCTTCTTTGAGCCAGAAGACTGTTTCTAGGAGGGGTGTGACACGTTCACCATTCAGAACCACTTTGGATAGTATGTCAGTTAAGATTTCGGTATCTGGATCTTGATTCTTTATCTTCATTTCCATTTTTCAAGTACAGATTATAAAGTAGCAAGTACTGTTCCAGATTGTAAAGTAACTTTCTGCAGTACCAAATTTAGACACGAGCAACAAAAATAGATTTATAATTACATAAAGTGCAGAAAACAAAGAAGCAGTTTTTGCAAAATTGCAAATGTCACAGTTGCATGAACACAACTTCCAACATGCAAAGCTATGCTGAAATTGCAGTCTTTGGAATACAGTCCAAAGGATGGCCTGATGGATTTTGATCAACTTCTTAGTGACTAGATCATCTTCCTCAAAAGCTTTGTTTGATGAGGGAGACCAGCCGCACTGGCAGTGGGTGAAGTGTTGTATTACTATTAATGCACCATTCCGGAGGCTACCATCAGCTTTAAGAGTGGAATTAAGGGTCACATGCACTGAACTGGTGTATCCTGGCTCTTTGTTTAACCATTTGTTTAGTATTTGTTTAGCCATTTATGTGAAGGGCATGAGACACCGGAGTCTTACTTATCTGCACTGTAGATATCTATGTCAGGGCAGGTTATCCAGACCTTTTACAGCCAATGGAGAGAAGTTTGTACTTTAATAATATAATACCTCTTGTCTCTAATTTGGGATGAGATCACTGATGTGCTGGGATTGCCTCCTTTCTCCACTGATTATCAACATCCATTAGTAGAACAACTAACTAGGATATGGACAACTTAAGATAGTCAGATGAATCCCATGTTAGGCAACCTCTTTTCTGCATGAGGATGAATGTTGAAATTTTCATCCACTTCTTAAACCAAATATCCATAGAAATCAAGACATTATTATTTTAGATGTGGGCTCTGGAGCCTGAGGGAGAGATACGAGGGAAAGATAATTTGTCTGTGTCTGCACATCCCAGTCTATAAACTGCATCCCAGTCTATAAACTGGGATGCTTTTTAGAGATTGGAGGGAAGGAGAGAATGTATCAGTTATTTGGGACTCATTGGCATTGGTGTGATAATAGCAGTTGTATCCGTAAGATCAAGACCCATATGGTCAAGGGACAATGACTGGAGAAAATGACTTTTGGTCAAGGGACAGTAATTGGGGAAGATGGTATTTGTGAGCTATTGTTATGCTGGACAACCAGTAGTGTATGTGAGAGGGTTGTCACATTGTGATTGTAGGGGAAAGTGTGTAAGTCACTGAAATGTGGCGATTGCTGCCAGATTCAACTTATTTGCTGTCCATTCTCTGTAGGGGAAATCCTAGGTCACTTCTGCACATTTATTAAATGGATGGGTGGGTGGATGGATGGGCGGGGAAAAATTATTATGACACATAAGCATCCACATGGAGAAGAGGTTTGCCAAGTTCCTGCAGAGGCCAAAGTGACCAGGAAACAGGCTGCAAGAGTGACGTAGGGGAAACTTGGTGGGGTTGCACAAGCAGAACACTTAGTGAGGAACAGCAAAATGTCAAAGTTAGCAGGCGGGAGGCTCTTTTGTGTGCCAGGGTGGAGCTTTTTTCCCCTTCAGCAAATTCACAATGATAACGATGGTAGACAATACGATTTACCTCTGCATCTCCTAAAGACAACAAAAGCGTATTTGCTGGTTTACAATTGGTTATCCTGTTTTAAGGAACACAGCCTGTTTCCTTTTTCTCATCCAGAGCCTGGAAGCCAGATGCTGCAGATGAAGCTTCCTTTGCTATCATTGAGTGCAATCTGTTAGGATTTTATGTTAAAATGCATTAAATTGAGTGAAGACAGTAACCAGACCACACCAACCTTGTGTCAACAGTCAACATCCTAATGGGGCAGATGTGGCAGGGGGCCATGGCCCTGGACCAGTACAGTGTGACTCGGCAATGTCCCTGGCAAAGGCTTTGGGTAGTGTAGAGCTGAAGGGAACACCAGCAGTACACTGCATGCCCCCAGCTTGGAGAGAACATGACACCTCCTCCCTTCTGCTGTGCTGTTTCGTTCGGAGTAGGGCCTGCAGCCAGAGAGGGAACAAAGCTAGGGTTTCATGAATGCTGCATTTGCCTAAAAATTGTCATTTATTAAGTTACACTGGAACTAATCCAAAATCTTTAAGATCTTCTCAAACTGTTTTGGAAGCTTTTGTTTTGCTGTAAAGTCTCTTCCAAAATTTGCAATGTTTTGGCTCTGAGCAGAACTTCTTTTACTGTTGTCCTTTAGCTTTTAAAAAGTGTAAGATCTTCCAGTTAGCTACCGCTCATGGAATCCAACACAGCACTGTATTTCTGGATGTACTGGTACACGGTTTTACTACCTGCTTCAGAGGGTGGCACACAAGATATAGTAGAGAGAATGAGCAGTATCTGCTTAAATGGACTGCATCCAGGCCTTCATTGCAATGCGGAAATCTGTTTTGCTTGCAAGTTTCCTCCTGTTCTTTGGTAAGAGGCTGAGGAATCCTGGTGCTTTCACAGTGTTAAAAAGAACTCTGGGACATGAGAGATGGAAAAGCAGTTTAATGTGCCTTTAGGAATTCTCATAACATTTTGGCGCAGGGTGGAATAATGCATGTCTAAACTTCCAAGGGGTGCAGTTCTTAATCCAGCAATTTAAAAGGTTTTCTGTCCCTGCCTATATTATTCTTTTCTCCTAAACTGGAATTTCTCCAGGAATGAGTCCACTGAGCAAGGAGTTTCTTTTATTTTTAAAATATATTCCTTTTACAAACTAGATTCACATTCTTAATAAATTTAAAAAAAAAAAAAAATTATGCTTTTCTTTTCCCATTACTACATTTTCTTTCTTTTCAGATTCTTGAAGTCTAATATGTGCAACCATGTTTTTTTAAAAAAGTTATCTGTCACCATGGAAACCAATGTTTCAAAAATCCAGATACCAAAAGTTATCCCTACCTGCTTCATGTCTGTTTCGTTCTTTTATTTGAAGTATATAGGAAGGCCAACTGGATCTGACTGTAGCTATGAACTACAATATTGTACTATAATATCTTCAGCTTTGCTGGCTCTGGAAGGGATGACATAAATGCTGTAGTGTGTCAAGCAAATCACAGCAAACATACTTCTGTGCTGCTGATGTTCAGGTTGGACGGAAAAATAAACTGGTGAGGTTTTTGCATTCTATTGTTGGTTAAGTCAGTAAGTTTGTATGCATATACATTTTAATATATATTTCCAATGACCAAAAGGGAACTCTAAATCACCTGCTCTGTCCTATCACATGTACTGTATTTATTTTGCATGCCATAGTTTATCTTCAAGTGTTACTTTCATTTGGTTAATGTAACACCTCTAGAACTACATACACTTTCGATATGAAGACATGAAAGGCAGTGAGACCATCACAGCATTTTGGGATAGCTTAAGTTGGTATAGACCTTTAGAGGTCATTTGGTCCAACCTGCTGCTCAAAGCAGGAGTAACTTCAAAGTCATATCAGGTTACAGAGGCCTTTTTTGTTGAGTTTTAAAAATTGACAGGAATGGAGATCCCACAAACTTTCAGGGCAGCCTGCTTTAGTGTTTGACCACCCTCCCTGGGGAGAAATTTTTTCATATGTCTTGCTGCAGTTTGTCTATCTCCTTTTTTTCCCTATCTTTAGCTTCTGTTCGCTGGTGCTGGTTATGCCACTTAGATGTATCTCAGCTACATTAATAGAACAAAAAATTTCTTTTGCAGCCACAATTCTTCCTTCATGAAGGCAGACGTTGTGAAAACTCAGCTGAGGACACTGTATGGAGAAGGAAATGGACTGAGCTCTCCAGAGGTCTATCTACATGTACAGGTCTTCCAGGATAGCTTCCTCATGCATAACTCTCACACATAGACAGCCTTAATCTTGAACATGTATATCATACTGTTGTTTAGCTTGAAATTTTTGCTACATGGAGAAAAGTCCTAGGGCTCCCACAACAAAGCATATTCTCCTTTTTTTTTTCCCCCAAGTATTTGCAAAAATTGGAAATATGATCCCTAAATCTGAATGTGACACATCATTGCCCATCTGAGGGTAGGAGCTGTTCTGTTCTCTACCTATCATCACTTCATCTCCTGTTTTGTCTGCTTCCTCTGCATGCTTCTTCTGACTCCTGCCACTCTTGCATTTGAGAAAGAATTATTTAACAATTTTTTTCATCAGAGACTATCTTATGATATCAAAGGATGCTCTGGATACTTTGGTAACACAACTTTTTTTTAAATTCAGGGATATTTCAGCTTCTGAAAAAAACACCCACCCACCCACCCCCAAATATTTCTTTGTGAATTGTAACAATGTTTTTGAAAATCTCCACAGGAAATTATTGAATTTTTTTCCCAGCTTTATCGAGGAACTCTCTTCTTCAACGTTTAGTGCAGCGTTTAGTGCAGTTACTGCAGATTACACTGCAGTAACTTTTGTGAAATCTGGCAGAGCAGGGTGCAAAATGGAAAGCAAGTTACTTGTTGTGCAAGTGGAATAGTGTTTCAAAAGTATTAGGGCTTATTTAAATTTGTCCTTTATAAAGGTACTGTGTGAATATGATGGCATTGGCAACGCAGTTATGTGCCAGCCATTCCAAAGAGGATAGTGTTTAGTTCTACCAGATTTCTTTGCTCCCATGAAGCTGTTGCATGGAGTATTTTAATTTCCTCCTCACAGTAGTCTGCAACAGATGAGAGCATGTGACAATGGCTACAGGGTGACAGATATTGAAAAGTATAGCGCACACTTCTGTGGTGTGCAATTAAAACTCAGTTACTGGAAAATTACTTGAAGGAGACAGAATATTTTAGTGTCATAAGGGTTCTTGTTTTAGTGCCTTCAGAATACAACTACATGAAATCTGTAAAAATTGCTAAAGGGCTTAGATTGGAGTGGTGGATCATTTAAAATGTTTCGTTCCCTTTTTATGTACATAGAGTTTCCTTAGCAAAGTAGAAATTAAAGGCCCTGGGTAGCACCTTGCCAGGTTTCCTGCACTGAAGTTTACTGAAGTAAAATATCATGGGCTTGATAAATTAAGAGCAAGCCTGTCCAAGGGATAAGGAATACTAATAGATTTAACACGAAGAACTAGAGCTGACAAATCCTCATTACTATAGTTATGAACCAAACATCAGTTCTGAAACACAGTAAGTGTTCTGCCTTTGCTCTAGCAACATGTTTAGTTTAGGAAAAGCAAGAAGAAAGACTTTCTAAGAAAGTCAAGAGAATGCTGATTACGTTTTTGAAGGGGTAATATTCACAATATGTGACCGATACAAATGCAAATACCACAAATAAATAAGCTCAGAATGGCACATTGGGGTTATTGTAAGGCTGATTTATTAGCAAAGAGTGGACACACATAAAAAGACAGTACAATTATGCAAAACACATTTACTTGGAGTCCAGTTCAGTTGGACTTTATTTCTCAGTTGTAGGTGGTGTGCACATCTCACATATCTTTAACTTCACACTTCATTTGCAGAATTTTTTCATGCTGGATAACCACTTTGGAACAATTATTTCCTTTCTATTTTTGTGGGAGAGAGGAAGAAATAAGCAAAAAAGGTTTAGCCTTCTACAGGAATGAGGCTAAGGAAAAAAAAACATATACTGGGGTGTTATTTCATTTCAGGAAACTTTTAAAATGAAAGCTCTAAAACAGTCACACATCAGAGTGTAGGACTTGAAATCTGGCAAGTACAGGTTGCAGATGTAGTACTGTTCCTCTCTTGGTTTACCTACCCAAGCTTGGACAATTCAGATTTATAGATGCACACTACAGATTTAAATAGACCTGCACCGTGCAGTGTAATGCACCATAGCTGGTGCAAAATGAACTGTCAGGATACTAAAACCTACCTAACTGTAACAGTGCAAAGTTCTTACCCTTCACTCAGAGCAGCGTGACTTGGCTGTCATTTACCCTCGTGACAATCTTGAAGTATCCTCTATCAGAATCAGTGGGACTGTAAAGTCACTATAACTTGGACAAAACATGCCCAGTCCTGTATATATGGCAGAAAAGTTTGGGTAAAAGGGTCACCCGTTATGACACTGTGTCCTTTTTAACAGTGTGGTCTCTGCAGTTTTGCAGGTTATTGTAGGCTAATGCTTTGACAATGCAATTACTGGACAAATATTTGATATTATGGATTTAAAGATCAGTCTTCTGCAGCTTGATAACATAACTCACAAAACTCGGGAAAGCTACTTATTACAGAGTAAATAGTCTGTTGCACTTCAGCAAACAGGCAAATAACTGCAGCTGTCTACACAAAAGATCACGGCTATGGCTATATCGGGAATACATTAAAATAAAAAAATAAACATTGCATTTAGTGTAAACAGAATATCATTTGCACTAATTCAATGTTCAAAAGGAACATTAGAGACTACAGGTTTCTCTGGAACAGGTGGCAGATTTGCTTTTCCTTCCCTTCTAGATATCTTGAGGATGCTGCTTTCTGCCTGTTTGCCTGCACTCCCTACTTCTCATTGTTTCCTTGAGGCTTTGCTTTTTTTGTTTTAACCTGCCAGTTAAAGGAAAATGTAAAACAACAGCTGTCACTAGTGAAATGTCCCCTTTGCAACAGCTCTACCAAGTCAGAAAAAGATGTAGATGATGGGGGAGGTTTTTAAAAGCACAAAGGGGCTTTGTACAGAGTTATTGGGAGTTGTGTGATTAATTCTCACTCATAGCTCTGACAATCTCCCTCTACTCAACAAACCCCATGCATGCATGTATATATATCTATGTTTATATTTATATAAACTTGGTGCTTATAAAAATAAATTCACAGTCTAAAAACCTGGATCTGCACTTTTATTTAAATAAAATTTCTACTCACTTCAGCGGTAATGTCACTCAATTAAAGACTTCAGGATCAAGCCCACATTTTGAACAGTATATTGGATCTTTTGTAATTGTGTGGCCAGGATAGTGGGTTCAGTTCTTGCCACTGGGGATTTGAAAATGCATTTTGTTCCCTTGCAGTACCCTGGACTCCTGGAAGGAAGCAGCAGGAAGTGTGACACAGTTGCAGAGGCCAGCTGAGGAGCTGTTTCTGAGAAAGAACATAGTAGTTGTGACAGGCAGGCACCTAAATCAAATGAGATCACAGAAAATGAGTAAAAGCAAACTAAATTCTGCTCAGGGCAGGACTGAAACAGAGAGATCAGCACGAGATTTTTTTGAATCCTTCACTGCTGTCAAGATTCAAGATTGAAGATAAGAGGACATTTTATCTTCAAATACATGGTTTATTGGTGCAATAAGGGTACATGTCCGGAAGAACTACTGGCACACAAATATTATGTAGGAATGTAGCATTTAAGCGATAAGTCTTAATTTCAGTTCCTGACAAATGAGACTCATTGTCCTCTATTTTAGGTGTCTGCTTTAAACTGGTCATCAAGGCTTCTTCTATAGTCACTGGAGAGACAGAGACAAGGCTTTTGAAGAGAAACAGAGCGCGCTGATATTTTATGCCTCTCTTTGGATAAGATGTAACACCCTTTGAAAGTCCTTGGGTTTTTTTTTTTTTTGTCTGTAGAAAGAGCCTAGGCAATCAATCAGCTTCAACAAGAAGCCTTTCTGAAAGTAGTTACCTGTGATGAAACCAACTCAGATAAGGCCAGCATCCTCAATCTGCCTTTTCAGAGCAGGTAACTTGAGGCACCAAGAGATTACAGAGTTGCTTAGCGTCATGCAATGAGCTAATGGCAGAGAGGCAGGAATAAGAACAAACCTTACAAATTTATATTTGCTCAGTTATTTTCAGACACGTCAGTTTTATGGAAGGCTTCAAATTTATTGTGAAACCTTCCTCTGAAAGACAGGGCATTGGGCCAAGTTACATTTTTCCTCCATCCACAGTCAGATCTTTCTCTAGTAAGCCTCTGTACACCAGTTGACTGATGAGCAGCCACCCATGCAAATGACATCACCCTGACATTTTTTCCACTCTTTTTCTATGTTGTCTAACAGCAAAAATGTCACTAGTTTTCTTGCAAAGTCCTGTTTTCATCTCACGTGTCTTTCTGAACAGACAAACCTGCATTTCTTCCTCTGATGAAAGGCTTTCACCTCTCTCTGATGGGACTTTCACATTACTCCCTTCCCATATTTGTGAATGGCAAGATGTCTTCAGCACAGAGCCTAAAAAGAAGAAATGAGTAGTTTAGTATAGATGTAGAGAAATAGCAGAGGGGATGTTTTGTACAACATATCAGTGTATTAATATGGTAAGATAAGAAAGGAAAACAATTTGAATTGTAATATACAACAAGCAATTGTTTTCCTCTTAACTAAAACCCTCTATGATTAGGTTGTGCTCTAAACTTCTAGAAGTTCAAAAAGCATTTTGGAGTCTTTGGAGTTGTTGATTCTCTTTTGCTTCTTCTAGTTTTAGTCTAATCTTCTAGTTTGAGATCCTAATCCTGATTTTCTGAGAGTTTAATTCAGGTGTTGACATTCTACGATAATGCACTGCGTTACACAGTACATTGCAGGTAACAATATATGATTCAGACTGTTAAAAAAACCCAGTGATGTAATGAATTCATAGCATGAGATGTGAAGGCTAAGAAGAAAAATTTAATGGAGGTTGCTTGTCTGTAGATTGTAAAGTATGACAGAAAAGCAATCGATGGCTGATGTTGGATGTTATGATGTTGATAAGGCATGAGAAATAAACATGACCTCAACATGTATGAAATTGAGATGAAGTAATGTAAATGTGTCATCCAGGCACATTCCTATTTTGGAATGTGGTCAGCTGCTGTGAAACACGTAATATCAACATGTACTGTTTTATATTACAGGTATCTCCACAGCCCTACATCTGCCAGAAGGCTTGAATGGAGAACATTTCTTCCTCTGTGATGTGGAAACATTTGTGGAGGTGTTCTGGGAATTCCTAGGTACCTGGCTCTGTTCTCTGTATTTATTTACAATTTGATTGTACAAAAGCCATCTCATTATATCAGAAAGCTAATTAGATATGTTGTTTTAACATGTGCAACACTACACAACCCAGTGGTGAAATATGAAGTGGGAGGGAGATTTTGCCCCTTCCTGCTTTCTTTTTGCAGGTTGCTGCAGTAGTGTTACTGTTGTGACTGTAATGAAAGCAGAACGTAAAGTCCTTTAATTTTTTCACACTTTTCATCCTCCTGTGTTAGGAAGACAAAGTAGGTTTTCTGTATATGATTTTAAGTGGTTACTTATTTTTCTTTTGAATTATTATGGTCTGTGTGTCTCCTTTATACTGCCACATATAAATTAGAAATTATTTTATTTCCAGGTGGTGTAATGTCAAGTTTTTCCCTTGTTGAACAATGCATTTTGGTAGTTACAGACCTTGAGCAGCAGAACAAGCTAACAGTTAGGCTGCAGGTGTTCTTCAGTGACTAAAGATTAGCAGAAAAGCCAAATGTTGGTTGGCCTGTATACTTCCTCTCTGAACAGAAAATGGGAAATCATCCAACACGTCACATTTTCCTTAGAGGAAACTAGTCATAGGAACAGGAAGACTGTGTCAATAAAAAAGGTACAGCTAAGCATTTCATGATTGTTTTTAGCCTCTAAATATTGTGCAAAGGCTAAAACATATATATGTGTGTTTGATATGCATATGTATCTTAAACAGTTGGTGCTGTCTATCAAAAAATCCAATCAAAAGACTTAAAAAACTGATCCAAAACCCCAGGCCAAATTTCCTGACTTTTATGACAAAGCCCACTATTCAAAAGCGAGGGATTGCTGTAAAACTGTAAAACTCAGGATTGATTTATATCCAGTCAGGCTCAAATTCTGGTTGGTAAGACACATCATTGTTCTGTATCATTCTCTAATACGAGCTTGTGTATGAAAATCACATTAACTCTGCAGATGTGGAGGGGCTACATAACTCCTCATCTTCCAGCTGACTGGCTGCCTGGAAAGGTCAGTTGTTCAGGGACAGCTCTTATCTCTCAGTCTGGTTTGCTGAAGTTGCATAAGTATACACTCTTTATTAGAACAGCTTAGGAAGAAGGTTCAAGACAGTTATCTACTATGCAAAAAAATGGACAGGGTTTGTTTACAAACATTTTTATTTCAGCCTGTCATCTCAATTTTGAAAAGCTGCCTCCTGATTTTGTCTGCAATTTTTGGACTGAAGATGTGCTGAGGTAGATGTGATGTTATTTACACATTTAATTACCTTGCTGCCTTGGCACATCAGATTGCAACTGTATAAAAGACATCACTTTCACCCACAAACATCTGAAACCAGCACTTTCTTTTGTTCTTACCTGGAAAATGATAAGCTGATTTTCAGTTACCTTTTAAGAGTATCTCTGTTCTGCATAGAGTGTAGAACTACCTTTCCAAGCTCTATATAGAGCCTTTCCCTGTAGCTTCCTGCCAAAAGTCTGGAAAGTTCTTCGTCACAGTAATTCTGTTGCAAGTGCTATATATGCTTTGCATTAATACACATGGGTGTGAAAGAGACAATCTAGGAAGTGTTAACTTGTGAAGTAAATGTATGGAAGGCAGCAGCCTAAGATGTTTTGTCTATGGCAACAAAGACACAATTATCAAATGTGAACTAGAGACAATTTACTTTTAAGAATACTATAGCAGTGTCTGATTACTGGAAAGCAGAAAAAAAATCTTTCTGCCATAAGATGATGCATTTCCTTCCAGTTGCCTCTCAACGCCCCTGTAGGGTATGGGAGGAGGAGAATGCATGGCTAGAAATAATAATGCTTCTCTATGGATGGTACCCAGGTGCTTACAGGAAGAGGAAGGAAACATTTTAGAAACCTCTGGTAGAAGCAGGTGTAGACCTTTTCAGATACTATGCCATTTTTCATTCCTGTTACAGAGGAGATGGGGAATATGACCAAGAGTGGATGCAATTGCAGTATGGGTTGGGGAATGGTGGGTGGGGAAATGACTGCTTAGCTAACCTGCGAGTCATCACATCACATGATCCCCACCATGTGTACTGCACTGCTCTTGTTAGCAGCCTGGGGTGGGCTGTAGTGTCCCTTGGTCTTTTTGAATCCCCCTTCATTCACCCTCGTCCCTACCTGTAGACCTGTTACTGTTGTTTCCATCACTGCATTAGAAAGAAGCACACAAGCCATTCAGTAAGTTGCTGTGCTTATTGACCTTCTTGTGGGTATGTGTAGGTCATGATATTTGACTTGGATATGTTTGGAAGAGGCACTCTCTTTCAGTGATCATTGCAGAGCTGTCAGTCTTCCATGGTCAAAATGTAAAATGAGAGCATTTTTAAAAATGTCATGCTGCTGCTGTGATCAGTCTATTTTCATGATTTAGCTAAATGGCTGCATCATTTCTGTAGCATCCATAACCTGTAACTTTCAAAATACACTCAGATGAGCATTGCCATTTATAGTGTCTGAATAACTGGCACATAATGTCCTAACATCACAAACATCTTTTATCTCTCCACAGCCATGCTAAGGAAAATGCAACACTGTTCCCTAGTGTAAAACACTATTTCATCTCTGGACAGATTACCAGGTGTCCTTCAGCTTCCATGGGAGGAAGGAAGAAGAGTCCCTTTGTTTTACAGTGCTGTTATTTTAAGATCACAAAAGATAAAGATGTCTGTAAAACAGTTCATAAAATTACCCTGTCTGGCTTATACCATTACAGCTGTCTTATATGGCCAGGAATGTGCTAATTTTGTTCTTGAAAACAGCTCTGGGGTGTTAGGCATGAAGAGTCACACCTCTGATTGTAAATAGCAGTGCTATGGTAGGACCAACTTCCCTTTCTTACCTCGTGAATTTCCTACAAGAAAAAAGGATAAAAGACCCCAGCACCATGCATTGCCTTTGCCAACAAACAGTATGGTGAATTCACAGACCTTGCTTCTATTCCTTTGGCTGGGATAATGTCAGTCCAGTTTTTATCCTCTCTCCACAAGTCTTGCTTTCGTGGCCCTAAACAAAGTGTCTTACCTTCACTTTCACTTAGGGTGAGTTATCTTGCACCGCCTCAGAATTGCTTTGGGCAAGACTGTGTACACAGGAAGCCACCACTAAGCAGCTGCGTAATTTCACAGCGATCCAGTAACCTTCCTGTGGTTGCATTGCCTGGGACATGATTCCTGTCAAAGATGAGATTACTGGTGGGTTGAGAGATCCTGATGGGTTGAGACCCAGATAATCATAGCAGAGACACAGAATAGTAATTTTTCTTTTTTTCTGTAGGGGCAATGAACAGATTGGCAATAAGTAATATACTTAGATTCATTGAAATCCAGTGAGAGTTTTGCGGATTATTAGGACCACAATTCTACCTGAAGTGTCAGGAGACAAAATCAGACACTGATTAAAAAGGGTAAATCCAGAAGAGTCAGAGTTCATGCCCACGATATTGAAAAGCTGTAAGATTTTGGACTAGATCAACCTATAGCTTACTCAGACTTTTTAAGGCATATATAGGTAAGTAAGAGTAAATATGAAACGTCCATTGCTGAAGCTGTTACCAAAATTTTGTGTATTCCTTCTCCAAAAGAGGAATATATTATTCTGTCTTTTTAATGGGGAAGTAGTAGCTTCCTAGCACCATGATGTATGCTTTTTAATATTAGCTTCACACAGTAGAATTGCCACTACTTTACATGGAAATGACCATTCATTATCAGGATTTTAAATATCATTCAATTAGTTCCCTTCCATGACAGAAAATACAGTTTAAATGCTCTCCTCTCCTGATTAACATTTGAGAATATTTTGACAAGTAATTTTTGACAATTGCAGCTCTTGGAAAAAAAGGGAAACTTTCGTCAAAAATAAGAATAGAATGTAAATATATGGTAAAGCATTTAAACTGTATTTTGAAACATCACAGTGCTATAATGATATATATTCCCTTGCTTTCTACTCTTCAAATATAGGAGGAGAATACCAAATGTAAATGAAGAGTCAAGAATAAAGCTGCTTTTCAGCTTTTGTGAATATTGTATTTCTGGTGGCATCAAGTAGGAGAGCACAGGAAGGTTCCATCAAACAATTTTTCTCGCTGAGAATCCAAATTCGAGGCTATAACTTGTTCTGTCTAGAACCAAATAAACATTTCTGCAAATCCAAAACCTGTACAAATTCATAGAATAAATATTGTTCAGGAAGCGTTCTCTGAGGAAGAAAAGATCTTGGACAACTTAACTTACAGACACCACAATTTTAGTATCAGTTCTTCAGGTGTTTAAGAGTCTAACCTTAGCTATAGGAGATGAGTAAAGGAAAGGTAGCATCAAAATACTGAGAGTGCTAGAACTGTCCAGGTGACCTAAATATTACAGGTCAGTAATAATAGTACTTATTAACAATTAAGACATCCTATCCACCTACGCCCATGCAATGCCAGCCACTCTATATTAGTCATTTGATAGAGAAACCTCTGTTGCAATTTTGCTTTCCCAGAGCCTGAAGAATGACTGAAGAAGGTCCTCTGTCTCTTTTTTCTAAATGGCCGAGTGTACACTGGGGCACTGAATTTGCATGTTCATATACATAAGGTTTTTTTCAGAAGCAGGAAAGCCTGCTTGGGTTGTACAGTGCTCATTACTTCCAAAAGGCTGTGTATGCCAGGCCTAAGCTCCCCTAGATATCCCCTTTCTTCGTAAACAAAGCAATAAAGAGTTGTGTGTCATTACAGCTGCCCAGTGTGTTGATGGTCTAAGTAACTGCCCTGTTTTGCAAGCTTTATGATATTGCCTGCAGTTTCTTAGCTGTGTTTCTGGAATCTACTGAACTTGGGACAGGTGGGAGTTGAAGCATTGTATGGAAAACTGACAAAGTCCAAAGAAAGGCCATCAGCTTGTTCCTCTAGCTCCTTGCTGCTCAGCGGCTGCTGCTTTTGAAATGTGCGAGAGGTCTAAAAGATGTTCAGAAAAGGCTGTAACTAGCAGCTTGCATTCGCCTTGCTACCTGATACTTGCTTGTGTACCAGTTGATACTTGCCCAAGCTGGATCGTGGCAATCCCACTGGGCTGTGAAAGTGGGATATTTACAGAGCAGTTACTTCCACATACTTGCCCAGCAGAATGCAGAACATCTTTTGGCATGTGTGTGTGCCGAGTGTGCCTGGACACATTCACATGTGAATGTGCTCTGAACCGAGTCTCTTTAGGCAGAATCAAATGCCTGAAAGCTTCAGAAAATTAATTCTTCAGGCTTGAGTTTCCTTACAAGTAATGCAAATATAATAATGACTGATCTTCATTACTTGTTTTGAAGTGCTTGAATGCTGGGGATGACTTAAAATGGCTTTATAATGAGAGAGAATCCCACTACGGTAGTTATCAGAAGGATAAGAAGGTTCTTCCCTCATAGAACTTACAGTCTCAGTGTGCACATAGCAAGATAACTACCAACTGATTACACACTCCACAATTTAAAAAACCAGGGTGAGAAACTCTATCAAAATGCAAAATATGATTATTGCTTTCAGGTCATGTAATTTACAACATTAAAAGCAAAGCATATTCGTTTTCTATGAGTCAAAAATTAATTTGTGTTTCAAATGAATCATTGCCCTCATGATGACGAAAGACATGAGTGTTGTATTCTGTTTACAGGTTTTATTCTGTTTATTCTGTTTCCTTGGCATTGAGGATAACAAGATTTTTACAGAAGTAAAAGTAACAGAAGATTATGTAGACAGAACAAAAATTTTTAAAAAAATTACAATTCGTGTTAGTTTACCCTTTGATTCTCTTCTAGATAATCATTCATATAATAACAACCTACATGGTTTACTTGTAAAATCTTAGATGTATCTCTCTGTCACACAAAGAGTATTTACCTGCATGTAGATATTTATGCAAATATTCTTATACAGATAATTCTTTGAGATTTGACAAATCTGTACATAAATTTGGAATTTAATTCTGTGCTTAGGAACTTATGCATCTTTTTATCTTATAAATCTCTCTTTGCATTTTTTAATTCATGTGTCCTGTGCTACAGGAAAAGGCTGGCATGATATGAGAAGTAGGGATATTACGCTAGCAGACGAAAGCAGATGTGAAAGCGGTACATTTCTTAATTTGATAAAATGTGTATTCAGCCTTATTTTGGACAAGGCATCGCTTGTTTACATGCTTTCTTAATAGTAATTGTCAATGGAAAGACTCCAGAAGTTAATATTGTAAGACTTAGGGATGTTAATTTTATGGGAGCATGGTTAGACCTAAATAAATTTTTGAAATTTTCAAAATTGTTTTCAGTACTATCAAACTACTAAGCAGGGTTTCTTCTTGTTTTAGCTTTTACCTGTAACACTAAGTCTGTTTCAGGAATGTCTATCATTTAAAAAAATGATACTTTCTGATTAAAAGGAGAAAAAAAACAGTCCTGTCCGAAGACACCTGTCCAATGCTATTAAGAAGTTAGATCTTTAGCTGTTCTAGGGCTTGATGCACTTTTGCAAAAAGGAGTGGGAGAAAAACAAATCTAGAAAAAACTCTTGTTTTGTGAAGAGGCTTCACTCTTTTCGTCATGATTCCATCACCCAGACTCAGAAGCCTACGATGGATGAATCAGTTCCTGGCAGAAGTTATGATAGCCTGGAGGATGCATTTATTTGAATTGGCTAAAATTGTTGTTCTAGACGAAGTTCCCAGATTGCTCACCTCCTTTCAGTCAGGAAGAGGTGTTCACTCAGAACACCTCTTCCTGTCCTAGAATGTCCACTGTCTTCCTTGATTTACGTTTCTGTGCAGTGAAGTCTGCATCAGGTGGCATGTATATATACACTGGAGCACGTAGATGGATAGAATAGATCACCCTCTATCGCTAGGAACTCTAGTCTGAGAGAGATAGTTTGGCAGAGACATGTCTGTATTTAATTCATGAGGTATTTTGCTCTTACAGCTAGGAAATTTTCATTGAAGGCATCCTGAACTTGGCCTATTTGAAAGGAAATAGAAAGCAGGAACCACTTTTCCAAAATAATTAACTTGCACATACCCCTTCTGTGTAGTCTAAACCTAAACTTCTGTTACAGGGGTGCTGTACTCTATAAGCCTAGATGTATTACTGTTATGCAGGTAAATCCAGGAAAGTTCTTGTAATACTCTGAGCATCATGTGAGCATTACATGTTACTGAGATCCCTCAATATGGGAGGAACATTGTGAGGAACCTGCAGTGCTAGTCTACACATGTGCCATGAGGTGTTCAAATCTGGACTGGGTATCCACGATACTTTGTAAGGCAGTGTGATCTACTTCCCTGGGGGCCACACCCCAGGTGGTGGCCTGGGCAACTCTCTTTGCGTCCCTGTTTTTTCAGTTTCCTCCTGTGTAAAATAGGAATATTAAGTCTCACTTACCTTGTGGAATGTATTGACAGAGTGATGAAAAAATGCTACGTATTACTGTCTCTGATTGCTGAGCAGGCTGTGACCGTGTATTGGAAGTGGAAACCTCCTGGCATTTGCAAGTCATGAAGATTCATTCCATTGCATAACCACAAAACAGGTAAATCCTAAAGCTACAGAAAGGTGTTCTGGAAATCTGTATATTGTCTTGCACAGGTTTCATAATCACTCATGGTTAAAAGAAAATTGTTACAGGCTTTACAAATTTTAAGGTGGCAATTCACGAATTATCTTGTTGAACCTATTTAGGGAAGTCAAACTGATCACAAAATCATGAGAAAAAAATAAGCCACCTTCTAAGAATTTTTAGAAGCCTACCCTGAAAAGCACACAGAATTGAAAGAAGTGAAACTAGACCTTAATATAGAGCTATGTTACATTTGGCCTTGCATTGTGAGGTACTGAGTATGCATGTTTCTGTTTCTTATAGAGGTTGACTATTGCTCACTAGACTTGCACCTGTTATTAATAGAAATGTGTGAATAGGGAGTATTTTGATCCAGTTACTGTAATCTGTTGGACAACTTAAATTCAGCTAAATAATTTTTTTTTTTTGCTTTTAAACTTTCTCTTGTGACATTTGTTTGTTTAGAAGCAGAGTTATATAACTCATTTTGAAAATATTTTTTATTTTTCAAATAAATTTATTAACCAAATTAGATCTGAATAATTTTAACAGTTTCAATACCTCCCCAGCTGTGTGATTCATTAAACTTGCTGCCTATAAGAAAACAAACTAAATCCAAAAAATATCATCAAGCTTTGCTTATAGACAATTGCTGTATATCAGATTATTGTGCTGTGGTCTGGGATTTGCAGAGTCCCAACTGCAGAATATTTATGGCTATTGCACCGGAACTGTAGTTTTGGGGTAGCGTATGTATCAGGAGGAAGAGGATAAAGACCTATGTGAGAGATGGGGAGAGGGATGTCTGCAGATACTTACATACTAATACAATGAGGTTTTTTTTAAACAGCATTTGCCAGTACAAAAATATAGTTGCCCCTGTTCATCAGTGCTGTGTGCTCATAAAAATCTCTTTTAGTTTCTATGCAGTAGCTACATGGTTCAAATACAACAAAAAAGTTGAGGAATACAACAAAATATCTCTAAGAGCACTACTACATGACACAGCATCTGGCAAGCTCTTCTTCTTATCATGCTGAAATAGAGACTTATCGTAATTCTCATTATGCCACATCTTATCCTCACTGCTGACGGAACCTTTTGCATAGAATAGAATAAGGACAGCTTGGGCCTTAAATTGGTCCTTTTGAGGAAAGAAGCAAGGGTTTGTCAGCACTGTAACATTCCTCCGGTAACTGTAATATTCCTCGAATATGAAACGAAAGGTAACTAAGGGACTTTAATCTCAACGCTGCCACGTTTGATTTTATTCATGCAGAAAACTGAGCAGACTCATCAGACCAAATGCTCAGTAGTGATGCAGCTGCTTTCTGCCAGTGGACATCTGAGTATCACAGAGCTGTCACAGGGATGCGTGCCACAGATCTTCCTTTGTTGGAGAGAAAAACGACTGTAACAGGAACTGGCAGATCTGTACCAGGACTGTACTTTAGCTTCACACAACCATGCAAGGCTGGTGTAAAAATAAGAAGTGCTTGCCACAACACAGAGGCAGTGTTTGTGCACAGGGCAGGAGAATGCACTAAGCATGTTTGTTGTCTGCTTTGTAATTCTTAAGCATCTCCAAGATCCGCAGTTGGACGTGCTTGAAACAAGTAATAGAATGACTTATTCTTTTGGCTAGGGAGGTTTTTCTGGATGCTTATTTCCTTTGTGGGTAAATCAAAGAAGGTTTTGTCTTACCCCAATTTACAAAGACAGTTTTAGCAAAGCCAGGAAGAGAAAAACCAGTCTGATTCCTCCCGGGAAAAAACAGTAATATTTTTTCAGCTTGCCACTTTCCTATCTCTCTGTGTTGTGACGCTTGTAATAGTTAGCATTATGTCAGAACATGTCAGAACAGCTCTTTTTGCAAGTCTGCGTTTTATGAGCTCAGAGCCAAAACTACCAAGCTATTCCCATACTATTCCCATGCTATTATGAGGCTTTGTTCAGCTTTAATGAGAGTACAGCTGATAGAAAATGTATTTCAAAGGATCTTAACTGCACAAGTTGTTTTTCAGTCTAAGTATGTTATAGTACTGTATGCTATGTGATAGACTTTATTGCACATTTATGCATTATGAGAGTAGTAACAGTAGAGAGGGGTATTCTGTTGAAATGGTAGTCACATAGCATAGGACATTTAAACAACTGCAGAACCATGTAGCATTATCCTGCTCTCACACTATAAAATATTTACGATTTACAGAAGTATTAAAGTCATGCTAAGGATGAAAATATTCTGAGTTAAAGCTACCTATTTTAGGATTCTGAATTACCAGTTGTACAGAGGTAATTTATAAGTACATAGGTATATTGGGGCTAATTAAGAACTGGTTTTCAGCTCTAAGTGGCTATTTACAGTTTTTTGAAAACAGTTGTGTGAGCTGTCATCATTGTTGAAAATGTAATTTATTTTTTCCCCAAACAAATCTGAAGTATTTTTAATTAATAAAGCAAAAAGCAAAGCCCATGAAATAAGCCATATAAAGAAAAACTAATAATTGCCTTGTATAATTGCTTTAGAATTAGTCCGAAGAGTAGTTCTCAGTCTAAGATGTTTTCAAAGGCAAATTTTCCAAACGTATTGCATAATTGTCACCAAAGCTGATAAACAGAGTTGCTGAAATTTGTGCTGCCTTCCTTCCACAACCAGTGGTTGCACAGGTGAGATGTGTTCTATATACATACCTTCTTGTTTGCACTTACAAGTGTTAGTCTAGCCATAGAGGTGCTGATTAAGCCTTATTTTACAGAAGGTACAATGTGAGATGGTCAGTTTACTTCAAAGAATAATATTTTTACTTTTTCCACTTTCCAGATGTCGGAAAGTGACATCTGTATATACAACACTACAACGTTCAGTGTGATTATGAATGATTTGTTTTACCAGTTGCAATCTGAATTCCATTGGGATTGTGTAAGGCTCTTGGCAGTGTTTACTGCCTTATCGTCTGTAAGCAGACCAACAACACAGTAATCAGGAAAAAAAATGCGGAAGTTCCTTCCAGAGAAACCCTATGTCTTATCAAACCTTTGAGGTTTTACTCATCATTCTGCTTTTCAGCCCTCCCCCTAGCTCTCGAGTATCTGAGTTCAGCTTTGAAAAGTCATTCATTAGCTCGGTTGATATCTAAGGGCTGGACTTACAAGGACAAAGTAGGCACTGAGTATGGGAAATACTGATTTTCATGTAGCAGCCAGCTACATGGGATAGCTGAAGTAGTTACCACCCTACATAGCACTACCTGTCCCAGAGGCTAATGACCTCCTACTAGACATGGACATTTAAGTGTCCAAACAAGCACAGTTAAAAACTTGGTAAATTTAGAATTTCAGTTCGTATTAAACACCACAGTTATGGTAAACCCAGAGAACTGCGGCATTGCATGTAGAAGTATGTTCCATTCATTGCCCATGTCAGGAACGAGGCATGATAGGTGCTGAGGGGATGGTCATAATCCTTCCAAACATCTAACTTTTGTCTGTTGCTGCATGCCAATCAGTATCTAATTTTTTACAGCACCTTCCTGCCAAATATTTAATGGAATTTACAAAGTCCAAGTGGGTTCTCTGGCTTATTATGAAACATATAGAGCAAGTTAGGACATGTCTACCTGGGCTGCAATGAAATGCAGTGCAGCAATTTCCTGACCTGGTAAGTGGCACGGCCTTGCTGCCTAGGGTCTAGAAGCAATACCACAGGATTTGCGTGATGCTGTGCCAAAGTTAACTGGTCCTGCGTACACATAGCCCTTTGGTATCTCTGTAAGGTATTCCTCAACAGTACTATGTTAACATAGGTGCACCTATCTGAAAACTAGGTGGCCTTAGGTGCTCAGGAATGGGGTCTGCAAAAGGCAAACCTCCAACAGGGAAGCCACCCTATTTACTTGTGGGTGAAAGGCTGAGCAGAGGGATGAGTCTCATAGACCAAATGCTGGGACTTTGGCATCCCTGCTGGCATGTAAAAGACCAGTTCCATCTGTTCAGCATTCACAACTGCAAGCACGTTCCTGAAGTATGACCACCAACTCTCTTTCAAAAAGATTAAGCAATGGTAAAGCAATTATGTTTCCTTTTCAAATCATCATGGTCAATAATGGTGGTTCTAGTTCCTGTTCTGCTGCATATTTAGCATAAAACAGGAAGTTCTTCAGTGAAAAACAGTCTGGGCACCAGTCTTTTCAGTTACTAAGCTTCCAGTGTCGTGCTCACACTTACACTTTCTCTGCCTCTGCTGTCATTTTTCCATACAAAAATGACAACTGCTCCAGAAAGAAATTTGAAGTACTCACTCCAGAGTACCTTACTGCCTAGCAGCTAGGGCAGTCTCTTTAAGGAGGTTACAAAGGAATCAAATCCGAATTGCCATAGGTGAGGGCTCTAGCCATTCAGATACTAGATAGAGGAGAAACAAGACCATGATTTGCATAGAGCTCTGTATCTTGCATGTGCTAAGAAGACATCTGCTAGGTGAAGCCTGGAAGCAAGACAAGAAGAACAACTAGCTTGTGAATCCTCGTAAAGATTAAGTTTGGATTAGTTGCTGAACTGCCCCAAAACCATCAAGGCTGAAACATTTCTGAGCAGAGCCAGAAGCACAGCTTTAGGCAGATAAAGAGCTTTACAGTTAAAAAGTACAGTGATTAAGGACTTTCTGTATCTCCAGGGCTAGGTGGCAGCTGAGATAAGTGTAGTCTTTCTTGCAGGAAGAGCTATGTCCACAGGGGTGACGACTGGGGTTGAGAGCAATTGGAGTGATTGGCTGAGGAAAGCAGGGGACTTCTTGGGCCTGGCAGAAGAGAATTTTGAGCAATTTGGATCTGGCAAAGAAAAGATAGAGGTTAAAGGCAATTCATTCTTAAACAAGCTTAATCACATTTCTGATCAAAAGGTTTCTAGGTCAGCTATGATCCTATGTGAGGATCTAGAGAGAAATTAAGATGTTATGAATAACTGGGCAGAAATAAAGGTTAGGTATGACATTTTGGGTTATCTTTTAATTTAATAACAGGCATTTATCTTCCTCTCCTGTCCCATCTTCCTTATTTCCCAAAAGAATCTAATGTCTTGACAATGAGCGATCGCACAGGAAACCTAATTTTCTATTCTGATAACACAATCCAGTTTAGGATTCATGTTTAAAATTTAGCCATTCAGAGAGGTGCAGAGCATGAATCATTTAAAGATGCCACAACAATGCTGGTTTTATTTAGACATTTCAATTATATCATTCAGTCTGTTGTTTTCTAGTAAAGGTGTAGTTTATGTTCACTTGTGAATTCAAACAAAAGACTTATGTGCTACAAGGATAAAGCATTTACAGAAGGGCCTGATGGTTTAATCTTGTCCCACTTATTTGGAGTTAACACTGTGTTGGGCATCCCACTGCCCACTGCCTCAGCTAAGACGCAGTGAGCACTTCTACTTGCTCAAGTAGAACTGGCTCCTGACCCACCAGTGAAAGATGGTGGTAGAGTCTGCCTTGCATTCTGCAGCTGTTTGGGGTAGTAACTTGCTCATATTCAATGTGATTTTGAGCAATGTTGAGTTCATAGCTTCTATGGTCTATACAAAGGTTTCACGTCTATACAAAGTTATTTCTGCATGTATATTTATGTAAAGTCTTTGGTTTGGGTTGGGTTTTTTTGAATTGCACCCAGAACTGAAGGAATATGTGATATCTGTGTGCCTTAACTAGCCAGGCCAGGTTACTTAATCTCACTTGCAGGGGAACTGGGGCTCACTGGAAGGTAAGCACATGTATGGGTTAAAGCCCATGGGCATTACCTTCTGTCAGGAAAAGAAAACCAAGGACATGTTCAAGTCAGGGTTCTTCTGCTGACTCCCTCTATGCAATGGACCTGGACACTGCTTCGTGAGAACAGGCATCCATACTGCTCTTGGGCACCCGTGCCCGGTTCTTGGAGGTACTCCCTGGGATAGGAAAAAACCCTCAGTCAAACCAAGCCCAATTCCATCCCATCACCTGCAGGTATCAATAGCTATTGAAGTATCAAAGCAAAATTATATTTTAAAATTAACCTCTCCTCCCAAGACTTACTTTCAGTATCTTTCGTCATTTGTCTTTTATACAACCCTGTTAACTTCAATGAAACCCTCACAGATAATCACCTTGAGTCAATGAAGCGAATTCTGGCTTGGAGCAGAACTATTTTGTCAGTATTTGTAGTATCTTTCTAAAGTTGTGAGGGTGGATTTAGCTCAGTGAGTTCTTAGCAAGACCTGTAGCTAGAATGTCCCACATGTAAAGAAGAGGAATTACACAATATTTTTCCGGGAAGAAGTGGTTTTTTTGGTTAGCCTAATCTTCCATAATCTCACTAACAGGGACAAAATACTGGGTTTTTGGTTCTTGTGCAGAGCTGCCAGAAGTTGTTGATAAGTTGCAATTTTCTATCAGGCCTCAGTGTATGTATGCTCTTTCATTCTGAAGAGCAGAACATATACACAAGATATCCCCACATTTAGTTTGTGCATTTTGTCCATTCCTCTTTTCCCCGACAGTATGTGATATCAGTCCCATTTTGCTGCTGTAATCTGTCATTTTCAACATTCTTCCTGCTCTTTGCATTTCTTTATTCAAGTGATGACTGTTTCTTTCATACAGTCTTACTGCCATGCTTCATTAAACTTATGCAGCAGCTAAAGTTCTGATTATTGCATTATCCATGTGGTTCTGTGATATGAAGGTAGTCCAGTTTTGTCTGTCACAGCTTGGGGCTGATGTAGATGTCAGACGAATGACCATATATTGGCTGGAACAGCCCTTTTCATGTTATGTAAAAGACTAACTTGTAGTGGGCAATTTTATTATCCTAATTTTTCTCTTCATTTTTAATATTCCAGTTAATGTTTTTAATTTTAAATAGACTATATCTTTCATGTATCTACATGAGAGAACATTATATTTCAAAAGATATACTAAAATGTCATATTTATAGAATGTTTGTGCTAAGAAAATGCATACTAAACATCCAATTATTCCAAATTCTTAAATACAGCCCTGACTTTAAGGATGCATATAGTCTTGCTCACTTTTTGACATTGCTTTTGTTCACTGTGTTTTTGCTAAGTCTGTGCTTTAAAAAGTAAACCCTGATAATCTTTAAGAGAGAGAGAAAGAAAGAGAGAAAGAAAGAAAGAAAGAAAGGAAAGAGAGAAAGAAAGAAAGAAAGAAAGGAAAGAAAGAAAGAAAGAAAGGAAGGAAAGAGAGAAAGAAAGAAAGAAAGAAAGAAAAGAAGGAAAGAAAGAAGAGCAAAAGAAAATAAAGAGAAAAAAAGAAAGTAAGAAAGAATACCTTTAATTTAAGTTTTTGAATATTTATAAATTCTTGAGAATTCTGGTGACATGTATAGACCACTTAGAGCAACAAAAAATCCTCTTCTACTCTGCTGCCATTTTCTAATCACCACTGCCCCCTCTGTGCTTTCTGTGGGTGAACGAAGAAGCTTTCTCTATTAAAGCCCACCTAACTGTGCCCTCTTACATTTTCATTCACATTAAAGAGATCCAGGCTGCAAAGACACTGAGATAAGAAACTATATTTTCCTAACATCTGAAGTCACCCGGAAACAGAATAGTTGTTCTTCATTTTGGTGTATACTTTGTGTAAAGCATTAGACCTGACACACAGTTTGCATTTCTGTGTTAGTGTTATGAAGATTCACTGAGGTGTGCTGAAGCACAAGGAACAGTGGCCTAGCTGAAAATTTCTTCTGAAAACTGAGGCAGTGGCACTGTACTTTGAATAAAAAATTGCTTTGCTTCTTGTTTCTTAAAAATAAAAAATCAATAGAAGGAAGCAAAAGAGAGTTTTGCTGAGAAGACTGTTCCTTTCAATTCTGTAAGGAAGCCTGACGTATACTGATGATGGTTTTGTGCTTTTTTAGTGGATTGTAAAAATGAGTATTATTCTACTAGCAAAACTTTGTTAAAGCATAGAGCGCAGTGAAGATGATGCATATGTGCCCATTTCTGGAAATGCCTGTGCCTATTTAGTCACATGAAATTACTCACAGAAGTAAGGATTCGTACCTATACTGTTGCAGGTCTGGAAAATATTAGATCTAGATCAGCAATCATCACTAAAAAGATGAAAGTATAAATTTTTGTGAGATACACATCTGATCCCTCTGAACACCTTCTGTCTGATGTTTTTGCTCTAGCTTTTGTCAGGTTCCTGTGTTGGATGTACTAATCAAACTCTGCTATTGTAAGAATCGTCTATAAAGCAAAGTTGTTCAAACTTTTTTCCTTCCCCTCCACCCTAACACTTTCTCATAAAAGCATTTCCCTTGAAGTTGAAGAGAACAGCCACCATGGTCAAGTAATTTGGAAGAAAACCCACAGTTTAAGGTATGCAGCTGACATGATCATTAGCTTGTGTGATCTTTTAGCTTATATTAAAGACACACTTAAAATTTCAGAGATAATTGTTTGGATGAAGAAAATGAATCGCATCTCTGGTTAATGTTTGTGTTTGTGATTTAGTTTATAAAACCCAGAAGTGGATTTAGCAGCACCTACTTGAGGATTTGGAGTGTTTCACAAGGAAACTGTGCTTCTTTTTCAGCTCATTCTGGCATTCCTATTGCACTTTGCTTGTAAAACCATTCCTTCATTCTGGGGGGGACTTGCTCCTCTCCTGACTATTACCTCTTGTGGTTATGGTTATCTGCCAGCTTGCACTGTGGGCAGAACCTGCTTGCAACTGTCTGTGCTTAGCTATGCAGACAACCCCAAAGGTAGACAGGCGTTGCTAGTAGCGTGTAAGGCACAGTGGCCTGAGGATAGCTAGCTCTCCCACTTCAGAGGTAGCTGAACATTATGAATTGCTTTCTTTGCTGATCTCTCTCCTTTCACCACTTCTGAGATCCTTCAAGTGTGCTGAGCCTTCAGTTTGCCTCCTGGAGTTCAGAGACAGGTGGGTCTGGGAGTGAAATGTTTAAAAGAACTGGCCCTTGACTTGTGACAAGTGGCACGTTGCAAGAAGTGCTCATTTTCTCTAGCACTGGCTCTGTTTTCTTCACCTCTGCTTCCACTGTCTCCATCTTCTTTCTCTCTCCTTTATTCATAATGTATGATAAGGCAGCAAAGAGCTCTAGATTGACTTGATTTGGTGTGATGGGAGGTTTCATATGAAACCAAGCTCTGTCATAACTTTCTGTGGAAGTGAAGCTGGCTGCTTACAGTTCATGAACCTTTCCCTTTGGTCTTTAATAGCCTTGCATCATCAGCCTCATAATTTTTAATGGCTATTCAACTGTTAGAATGTATGTCAAAAACAACTTGGCTTTTGTTTTTGCACAAGGGAGCTGAAAATCCATGCTATAAGATGGGATTCAGAGGAAAGAGTCTCCATATATAAAGAAAGAGGAATGAAATTTGACAAAAAGCACAAACATGATAATGCAGTTTTGCTCTTGTTTTGTTTTTGTGTCCATTTATCCCATCCCCATCTCCTCCCCTTCTCATGAGGCTGAATGCAGCTCCAGCTGTTTTTGGTATGTTTCCTACAGCATCTCCAACCTCGATCTAACCAGGAAACACTCTGCCCAGGCCTAAAATAACTTTACATTATTATTTTACAGTTGTATTTTTTGTCTCAGTCACTCAACCACTGTGGGAGATGTAACTTATCCTTCAGAGAGGACCTCTGAGCATTGCAGGCTAATGAGAACAGCTGATACGCATTCATCCTTCAGTCTGCAGTGTAATGAGTTCAGCAGTTGTACATTTTTAAAGCACTGTGACAGAGAGGTCAGGGGATGATATCCAGGGCAGAACAGAGTTATGGAAGAGGATTAGGATCAGCTAGGTTTTAAAACTGTTGATCGCATTTGGGGGACTAAATGTAATTTGTCCAGCTCTAATAAAATTAAATACTAAAAAAAATACGACCCTATTTCACTTGAGATAAAACATCCAATTGAAAAATATTTAAAATCTGAAAGATATTGTATTGCAGTGTTGCAGCCCTCTTACCAGATATCTGATGCCATGTAGTCCCCCTGTGTATGAAATATACTTTGTGTAGTCCCATGGATTTCCTTTATGTCATGTACTAGTCTTAGAGTTAGGCTTTTATTTCTGTATTTTGCTAAGTCAGCAAAATGGATAAATGGACACAACCACGTGGCACAGGTCTGAAAGAAGTGTTTCCTCTGGGTCAGACTCCAGCTTCTCTCACGGCCGGTACAGAAGATCTCTTGGTCCTCCTGCCAGGACTTCACGCGCTTACCCAGCTAACCCTGTGCCATGGGCAGCTGCTCTGCCTCTGGGCACAAAGGTCTGGCAGGGTGGCTGCCATATGCTAGAGAATTTAGCCTGGCTGATGACAGTCCAGAGTGGGATTTGCAGAGTGTCAGACATGACAGCAAACTGTTTGTTGCTCTTTTTCTTTTAAAGATTAAATGGAATTATATGAATCATCCTCCAGTTATTTTACCAAGGACTGTCATAAGTGTGTTTCCAGATGTTGTGGAAGCCGGTAATTCTGTTGAGTTTGAAATGACGTGTTGGACAAGGGAAGAGGATGCAGGTGAGGCATACCATTACATCAGATTCAGGCCCCTAACCCCAGGCAGTTTGAGCAGCCTGCTGGGTGCTCTGCCGGAGGGAGAGGAAGCCCAGCTTTTCAAGCTAGGCACACAAGGTTAGTGGCCTCTGCTGCAGGGCAACTCGCCAAGCTGAGGTAAGAGCTGGATTTCAGGTGCACTTGATCACACCTGTGTCTTACCACGGAGGGCCTATTATTCCACCGGGGTTTCATTCCTTGTAGCCCAGGGCATATGTACCTGGATAGGTGCTGAGTGTTGCCTGAGCCAAAGCCATCTGCCCGAGCTCATAAGCCCAGCTGAGAGGCAATTTGTAATTGCTCAGGCTCAGTGCCCTGCCAAGACAGGTACTCAGGACACAGACAGACAGACATGTCTTCAGTTGTGTGAGACTCGCTTAGTCCTGCTGTAACACTTGCTTAGAGCTGGACTGTTGAGGTGGCTGAGGAGAAAACTCGATTTGATTTAAAAAATATATACAGCCATTGAAGACTTCCACTGATCATGCGTAGGGAAGAGGGGGGGGCTCTGAGTCATGTTCCACATTGCTGTACCATAAAGGGGCTGCCTGCACATCTCTACCTAATTCACACAGGTATATGTGCAGCATGGTGGGGTTAACAGGTGACTGTTGAAAGGAATGCTGTGTCCCTCGTGATTTCTGTTTTTGAAGGGGAGGGTAAAACCTATTTATTGGGTTATATATTCTTTCAATTCATCCTATCAACCAAAGCTATCAAACATCTTAGAAAGGTTTGGGATGCCAACAAACTAGTGATAAGCAGTGTGAACTAAAACTAGTACAGGTTCAAGTTTTCCTGTGGAGTGAAAACTTTGCCTTAAGTATTTATTCCCCACCATCCCATGAAATGGACTTCCCCATCATCCTCCTAAAAATGCTTTGCCCTCAGAGGTGCTCTAATCCTGCGATCTGGTTCGTTGGTATTCTAAGCCAATAAAACATGAGGCGGGTGTATACAGACACATAAGGTGTATATATACACATAATCTGAGGATAATGAAAACACTTAAACTCATTGTTGGTTTTAAAAAGATGGGCGAGAGTCTCTTCTGTCAAGGGGATATGTGTACAGCTCCAGAGCTATGTGCCAAGTCCACTTGCACCTTCTTGGCCAACAGCTGCTCCTGTTACATAGTGAACTATCTGAATACCTCATCTTTCCTCTCAGAAGGTTAAAAATGTGTCATTCTGCAAATGAAATTCATCATTAAGCTAAGAAAAAAGACTACATTTTTGTTTTGGTTTGGTTTGTTTGAGTAGTCTGCTTTGTCCTTTCTGTGCAACAATACATTTTGTTCATTATACTCCATTAACATTTTAAGAATATATTGTGTTTTCCAAAGGTGATTAAGCTGTCATTTATCTTCAGTGCAAGCTTCTTGTGGGCATTGGCTGTTTCATTACTTGTGTCTGTCTCAGTGAGGTGTCCAAGTACATAAACATGGCTCCAAGATGTGCTGCAATGCAAATAGTACCATAAAATTTATTACAAAGTTTCATATTTATGCTGAAACCTCTCATAGGAGCTGGACTTCCTCTACATCACAACTGTTGAAAGAGACAGGAATGGCTGTAGGCCTTGTATTTTCCAAAATTAATCTCAAATTCAACTGATTTAGCTTCTGCTCAGTTCTTGCAGGAGGGCACACTCCATCAGCCATAGAGAGCCCGACAGGGATCATATGAGTATTCCTTTCCTAGGAAAAAATAGCTTTCCTCAAAACGTACTGATAAAGATTTTTCAAAGTTTGCTATGTTTACAAATGCTAATCCTTAGGGAAATTTGATTCTGATTCCTCCTTATCCTTGAGATCCTGCCTTCAATTAATCAAAAATATAACAACATTTACTGGTCATTTGCAGAAAAAATGCCTCTCCTATGAGGTGGATGTCTCAGGATAGCCCTGGCCTGCTGGAAACAGTTGGTACAGTTTAGTACCTTCAGCTGAAGTAGCACCAGCATTTACCATTACGTAAATGCATAACCCTTTCTGGAAAGTGTGACTGAGGCCAAGTGGAAAGCAGTCATAAAATGCTTTGGAAATATGCTTTTGTCTTTTCCATGCTTAAAGCTGTTTGTAGGACTAGTGCAGCCTTACCTAAAGTTAACATTCTGTGCAAACCTGAGTCTCCCTAGAAGCAATGTTCAAACGATTGATTAAAATGTCACTTTGCTCCCCTGTAAGGTCCCAGGAATCTGGGACTGTGGCACTAACATTACCCATTTGGAAACACCAAGCAAGGTGTTACTTGAAATAGAGGAGAAGAGAGTAATTGAATGCTGTAGCCTCCTGAGGACTGAACGAGCAGATCCCATTTGTTTTGTGCCATAAGGAGAAAGATAATTTCAACGTACTGCCTAATCTTCCTGAAATATTACATGCCACACACAGGCTTTTAATGTCCTCTGCTCTGAAACACAGAGAAATGAGCCCGCTTTCCAGAGTAAAACTGAATATCTCCGCCTAAAAAAAAAAAAAAAGAGCAAAACAGGAAGAAATGAAACCTCTTTCCAACAGACGGCTGAAGTTATTCAATTATGAAACTCACGCTGTTAACCAGGTGCTTCCTAAGCTGCTGTTGGAAAGAGCTGACTCTGCCCCTGCCGTGCTGCTCCCAGCGCCAGTCCGGGCAGCTGCGGGGGCTGCGCAGCCACCCTGGCCCCCAGCGGCCACCCCACTGGGGTTAGGTAAGAGGATACAAGGAGCAGGCAGCGGATCCACATGGAAAATCTGGCCTCAATGGTGCTCTGTGTTTCTCAGGAGTAAGAGAGGGAGTAGAGGGAGGCATGACCTGTCTCCGTGCTGTTGCACCACCAGTGGTGCTGGCAGGAGGAACCTGCACATTACAAGCTGTCCAGGCCAGCAATTCGGCAGGAAGAGTGTAAAGAGTGCTGGCAGATGCCTTGTATCTGCTGAAATTGCCTGGCATGGCATAGTCTATACAAATGAAACCATTTGCTTCATCACAGATAAAATATCACAGAGAATGAATATCTTCTGATAATGATAAAAGAATTTAAAATTTCCTGACCATGTCATCCCTTTGACCCAAGACACCCTTAAGAAATGATGCATATTTCGGGTACGTTGTTTTCGTTATAATGGACACCCATACTGCACATAGCTCTAGGAGAAAGACACCCTCGCCTCCTAAAATTCCATGTATAACAGCTACAGATATTTCACTGGAGGTACTGTGAGTGGAGGATGAATTCTGTGTTTCATACTGTGTCTATATGATGCAAATATGAAAAATGAATGGGATAAAGGCAAATGGCTTGTGACCCAAATATCATATGACATTTTCTATGCAGATTGAGACACACATTTGCAGAATCCTGCATAGCTACAGAAATCCCATGAGGAATAATTTCGGAAGATTGCTGCAGGCTCATAATATTCTCATTCCTGTTTATTCTTTCTTAAATCTATTCTCATTCCAGCATTACTTTTCTCCTCCACAGGGATACCTTTGTTTGCTGCTTCTTCCTTTGGTTTGTGACTTGTCTTTCAGTTTCATTTCTTTAGTACTAGTATTTTTCATCCTCAGCCCTTTTGTGAAGCACGTTTTTCCCCCATCTAACCTCATAGTCCTAATTTCCCCCCTGCTATTCTGCTTGTCTTCTGTTGCTTCGTTTCCCTAATATTTTGTCTTCTAGAGTGTGAACCATGTCTCCTCATAATCCTCCCTCTTCCACTCTCCACTCCTTACACTCATACCCACCCCCACACAGATGCCCACTCTCCTGACACCTACACACAGAAAATCCTGTTGCCACATTTCATCCCTCACCCCCAAAGAGAGCCTCTCAGACATGCTGTCATCCTCAGAGACGTTCCCGGGTCCTCTCACAGACACCTTGTGTTTTACCTGCAGAGACCCAGTGCCATATTCTTGCTTTCTCTGGTTGTCAAAAACCCACTGTCATCTTTTTGTGTCCCCCAGGTTCTCTCAGTCCTGTTATTTCTACTCTGGTCCAAACACTTCCATTCTCTGCCCTTATCTGCCCAGATGTGTCAACCTGAATGAGCTCTTCGAGCTGCAGTTTGCTCTCTGCCACAGAGCTACTAACCAGTTTTAAGCAGGTCACAGAAGCTTTTTTTTTTCTTTTTTCCTCTCCTCTCCTCTCCTCTCCTCTCCTCTCCTCTCCTCTCCTCTCTCCTCTTTTTTCTTTGCTTTTCTCTTTTCTCTTCTTTTCTCTTCTCTTCTTTTCTCTTTTCTTTTCTCTTCTTTTCTCTTTTCTTTTCTCTTCTTTTCTCTTCTTTTCTCTTTTCTCTTCTCTTTTCTTTTTTCTTTTCTCTTCTTTTCTTTTCTCTTCTCTTCTTTTCTCTTCTCTTCTCTTCTCTTTCTCTTCTTTTCTCTTCTTTTCTTTTCTCTTCTCTTCTCTTCTCTACTTTTCTCTTCTTTTCTTTTCTTTTCTTTTCTTTTCTTTTCTTTTCTTTTCTTTTCTCTTCTTTTGCTTTAATGGGCAATACTTTGCATCCTTGAAGGTGTGTGGTATATGAACATTTTCACTGAAGATTATGAAAATCCTCAAACTGAAAGCACAAAGGAACTATTTTGTTCTTTCATTCCCCAGCACCTTGTGCTCACTTTGAGTTTCCCACTTTGCTGGGAAATCCCCTGGTTACACAGCAGAGACTCCCAGAGTCTTCACATCAATGATCTGCCTCAACATGACTTCTCTGTGAGTTTTTTTAATTAATTCAATTCTCTCTTTTTTGTGCCTGCTTCTCACAACATTTTGCCTCCTTCTTAAGAAGGCATTCTTAAATATGCTTCACAAATGAAAAGCAAAATTGATTCAGCAACAGTTACAATGATGTTCCACTTGTGCAATTTGTTTTATATGTACTATGTGTGGTGGTGGTTTGAGTAGTTGTAGAGATACTCAAAACTTTTTTAATTCCTCCAGTTGGGAGTGGAAAGTGCAAGGCTGCAATGAACAGGGAGAAAATTCAACATTAGACTTTAAATATTTGCATGTGTTTCTTTTGGTGCTTTGGGATGGGAGGAATGGAAATCTGCAAGCATTTGCATTGCAAATCACATTTGGAGATTGGTTGAGTTTACCCAGCTTGTGAAAGTGTCAGCTCTTGACATCTGATAATGTCCTTGAACCCTGCAGGGACTGGAACAATCAGGACTTGCCTTATGATTGTGAGAGGCACCTCTATTTTTTCAGCAACACTGATTATACAGTGCCTGGGTATAGGCTGCAGAAGAGTCCAAAGCTCTGGCCTGGGTGCGTGTTGCATCCCGAGCCTGTGCAGTGGCAAGGCCTGGGCACTGTGCAGCCCCTTTCCATCCCTTTTCTCTCTAATCCCACATATCCACAGAAAGGATACGCAGTCCCATGGCTTTATGGGAGCCAAGGTGTATTCCCACAGGGGCATCACTTGGGTGGCAGTGGGCAAAAAACACTTCAGTATTTTAAAGCAATTGTACTCCAGATAACACAATTTAGGCTGCTACACTGGAGTCATAAAGAAGGTATAAATTCCTCTTCCATAAAATATCTCAGAAACATCTCTTAGCTGTGGATTGCTTCTATACCTGTACCATTACCATGAGATATTTTATAAGATAGAATGGGTTGGAGTGTGGATCAGGCTGAAAGAAAGGGACAGCGATAGGGAAGGTTTGTACTCTCATAAACTGTTTGGCCTCTTAATGAAGGGAGCTGAATTATCACTGGAAACCTATTTATTTCCTTTATAGGCAGCCCCTAAATGTGGACCAAGATTTGGCTTCTAAGAGCAAACTTGAGGCTTATCTTCCTGCATCTTCTACCCCATCTTTATTGCACTTCTTTATTTAGAAGCTCTAGATATGGCACATTCTCTCATGAATATGATGTCTTTCATTTAAAAATCATTTTTAATTTTTAAAAAATTGAAATACGGCTCACCAACTGAATTGTCTAATTTTCTTTGGATGGGCAACGCTATCTTAGGAGCTGCCTTAGTAATTTGGGATAATGTGAAAACTGAAAGACTAGTTTCAGATTGTATCAGGACTGCCAGATTTTGCTCTCACTGATATCATAACTGTTGCACTAGCAAAAAAAATGGTGCAATATAACTGGGTTGCATAATAATATTTTTGAAGAGTATTATACTAAAAGGGATTTAATAATATGTGAAATCAAGAACTATATGAAATGGCCATAGTGAAATCACATGAAACTGTCGCATTGCCCAAAATATTGCTGTAAAGTCAAAGCATAGGTTGAATTTATGTGCCATGGAAACAGTCTCAAATGAACTTTGAGATTTTAAAGTTGTTTGAACTGTAAACTCAGTGAAACTAAGAGAGGAGAGAGAAGCATGCTCACACCCTTTTCTGCTCATATGACAGGATATGGAATGACGTCCTGGATTTTAGGACTGAGTCCGAGGAAAAAAAAAATTAAAATCTACTTGTAGCCACAAATTGTAGGATTAACCCCAAATTAGATGCTGTAAAGCTGTAAACTCAATATGGATGCAAAACAGAAGACTCAAACCGATTACATTAAGATAAATTATTTAGGTGACTTCTTTTCTTTACTGTTCCTTCTGTGTAAAATCTGCTGATTTTATATTCCTTATAAGCACAGAGATGTCATCTTAATGGACATATTATTTTATTAAGGAATGTAGCTTTTTTTTTCTCATTTTAGTATGCAAACTTGTCCATCAAGCATATTTTTATTGTGCAGGGCACAGAATATTTGACTTATAGGCATTTCAATATGTGTGATATTTAATTTTAGTTTACTTACAAAATGTAATAATCACTGTCAGTGTAAGAACTTGACACTTCACACTGGATATCCTACTGCTCCTAAATGAATATTTATTATTACATGTAATTAAGGCAACTAAAAACACACGGTCTTTCATTTTCTGATGTATGCTACAGTAGGGCAAAAGTTTCCCAAAGACAAATGTTGGTACAAAGATCAAAAAAACCACTGCTAAATACAGGCTTTATGATGCCATTGGTAAATGAAGTGTACACCAAAGGGATTAGCAAAAATAATTAAAAAAGAAATCCCCTTCCCTCAACTCATAAGTGGAAGGAAGAGGGAATGGCTTCAAAAGAAAGCTTCAGTGTACCATTTAGGATTCTAATTGCTACATCAAATTACAAAGGTAAGTACCTCATTAAAAATTCTTTTAAAAAATCATTTCTATACTATAAAATAAATACATGTATAGCAATTATATAGAAAGTTATGATCCTGATAGTCTTTTGGTGAATCATTTGGACTTAACCTGGATGCTAGTGTAACATAAAATATAATAATTACAACTAACACAGGTCCTTTTTCAAGCATGAACCCTCAAATTGTTGTAAATCCAGTTGTATTATTTATTGGCTGTTTTTTTTTCTCACTGACACTCACTCTGCAGTGATTATGAGTGCCTTGATATTTTACAGACAATCCAGTACAATTTGCTTTATTGAACTGAGTAAGATTGATGGGGGCATGATTATTCCACTTGTACATAAATCAGTGAATTTAAAGACTTTGTAAATCTTGTAAGAAGGCCAGGGTTTTTCCCCTGCTAAGCTCCCATTTTGCAGATGAACGACCATGGACAGTATAGCATGAAAGAGTAATTCATGTTGGAAAAGACCTCTGGAGACACCCAGTGCAATCCCCTGCTCAAAGCAGGGCCCAGTAGCAGGTTGCTCAGGGCAGTGTGGAGCCGGGTTTTGCTTGTCTTCAAGCACGGAAATTCCACAGACTCTCTCCTCTTCCATATACCGTCAGAGTACATATTTTTTTCCTCACATCTAGTTGGAATTTCCCTCATTCCATCTCGTATTTGTTGCCTCTCATCCTATCCTGGTGCATGCCTGAGAAAAGTCTGATTCCATCTCCTCTGCACTCTACCTTTAAGTAGCTACAGGCAGCAGTGAGGTGTCCCCTTACCCTTTTCTTCTTAATGCTGAATAAAAACAGTTCCCTCAGCCTTTTGTATATTTCATGTTTTCCAGTCTCCTGACTATCTTGGCCCTCAGCTGGATTTGCCTCCGTAAGTCATTGTCTTTTTTTATACTGGGGAGCCCAAAACTTGATGTCCATCAAGAGTCCACAAGTGCAGATCTCTGGTGCAGAGAGAGTTAAATAACAATCTGAATTCCAATAACAGTTTAAAAATCTGTTTTAATATGTGATAATAATTATTACGTTTTTATTTAATCATGTAAATGTGCCATACAGGATCCTTTTCCATCTAATGCGTCATAGATCCCACAGTGCTGTCTGATCATTGGTGTCCTCAAACAAACATGTCTGTCCTTGTGGAGTTTGTTAGGCCATGGACATTGCAACAGATGGAGGAAGGAAGCAGTTCCCTAGCTCACTATGATCTCGCTTCAAAGATGAATATTTGTACAATTGCATTGATGCCGATGGAACTATGACAAAGCAATAATGTAAAAATTGTCATAGTAATTGGACAAAGCCCATCTGTACAAGAGTCCTGTCTCCAAAAGTGACTAACAGTGTCTACACAGTGAAAGAGCACAGAAAAAAAACCCGGGTATATCTCCCACCAAAATTTCTTCCTAATACACGAAGAGAAGAAAATATTGCATTAACTCCTTGTAAATCTGTTGAACTAATTTCACTAAGAAATAAAGGTTTCTTTATAGTTAGAAAGAATTAGAACTCTACTGAAGACCTTTCAGTAGATTTGTCTGGCAATTTATCTCCATAATTCTTCATCAGGAAATGCCAGTTCGTCTAGAATGAAAAATGTTACAGAAACACACCTTTTTCAACCTTTGGTTTTTTTTTAAACTCAGGCTGGACTTCTGGAGAAAACTGGAATGAGATCGATCCTCTCCAATTTACACACACAGGTATTTTTAACTAAGGATGTAATTCATCTATCTTAACTTTCAATGTCTAAAAGCTAAATATCCAATTCTGGGCTATTTACCCTAGAAACTGCCTCTAAAAGGAGTTTCATTTTATACTAAAATTGATATACAGCATCAGTCAGATGAATTGGTATATCTCTACTTTTCTCCATTGATTATATAAGCAGCCTAAGGTCACTAGATCAAACTCATAAGTTCAAAGTTTAGAAGTCTAAAATTAAGAAAGGTGAGTATCAGTATAAGTGTCCCAAATTCCAGTCACTACTGCAGAGTACATGTTTCTTTCCACCAAAAAGTCTTTGGGAGATCTGTCTTTCCAATGAAAAAGAAAATACATTGAAAATGGTTTTGTCTAGCATTAAAACAAAACATATTTTTGAAATCTCAGAGTATGTGGGATGAAAAAGTTA
Organism: Fulmarus glacialis; assembly: GCF_000690835.1. Lineage (NCBI taxonomy): Eukaryota > Metazoa > Chordata > Aves > Procellariiformes > Procellariidae > Fulmarus > Fulmarus glacialis. The sequence continues at coordinate 44,125 of NW_009208431.1, forward strand.
TTTTCATATTAATCTGTCACACACTTAGGCTTTTGGCCAGTAAATTTAGCAGAGCACCTATTAAATTTTAAAAATACAGAAACATTGAGACACTAAGATCACCTAGTTCTCTATATTAATAATGCAATGTTAAGACAATAAAGTTCCCTTCTTTTTCTGCATTAGCACATTATCATATGAGCTCACTGACTGTAAGACAGTACCAATAAAACGAGATTCTATCATTTACAATAACTTTTTTACTATATGAATATGATACAGTGCTGGTAAAATGTAATGGAAAATTGTGAGGTTGACACATTCCTCATTCCTAATGTCAAGACAAAATCTCTGCCATATCTTTTAAAAAATGGAGCTTTTAGAAGATATACAGGAAGAATATTATATTATATCTGTGGCTGCCATGTCGTCTGCAGGAGTAAAGTGAGATCACTAAAGCAAGTGTTCAGCATTGACAGGTGAAGCGTCAGTCTGGTGGTTGATTGTTTCTTTTGCATGCAGCCACCATAATTTGCTAGGAAAATGTTTATGCTAACTCTGAGTACAGCAGCTGGTTTTGCCAAAGATCAGCAGGTATACTGAAGTGATGCCAGTAATACCTTATGGCATATAATTCAATCAATTTATTTAAACTGTTGTCAAAAATAGATACAAAAATAGATCAATTTTTCCTGATAATTTTAAATCCTCAGTTTCTCATTAACTGCTTACTGTCATTTAAAAACAAAAACCAGTGATGGAAAGATCATGCAAAAATTAAAAAATGTTTTGGATTTGAAAGTTCCCAGGACAATCTCAGGTTACTTGTACTATCCATTAAATCTTTTAAAAGTAGTTGGGAAGCACCATTTACAACAAAGGCAAGTTTGCCCAAGTTACACTCCTGGACACTGCTGTGCAACAATAGGCTTAGAAATGTGCAACAGGAATAAGAAATTATTCTGTATATATGTACCGTAATTTCCACAATAAAGGCCTTTGGGTTCTAACCTATGCTAGAATTTGGAGCCATACAGTGAGGCAGATAAGTGTTGTGCTGGCTTTGTAGATAGTGGAACTTAAGTGCAGAAAATCCAAGTGGCTTTGCAGAAACCATGCAGGAAGTCAAAAGCAAACCAGGAATATAGCCTTTGTTTTCTGGCACCCAACCCCATGCTTTAAATACAAAATGTTCCATCCTGTGACAACATCTTCAGTCTGGCATTGTCGAAGGCATGGATGACCTCATAGGACTTTTCCATCACCAGCATCTGGGCTTCCACAATTAGTCATGTCAACTCTGTTGACACTGTGATTAGTGATGGCAGCCTCAGAGTTTTAAGTGTGGTTTTGTTAAATGTCTAAAGTTAAAATTAGATGTGGAAAAGACTTACAAGCTCATCTGACCTATACCCCTCCCATGCAGCATTGTTCACAACAGTGCATATTTCTAATGTTTCTGTGAGTATGACTTCCACCTTCCCTGGTGTTCAAGGTTCCCTCATATCCACCACTTAATGATTCCCTCTTTCATTAATCTTTCCCAGTAGTCAATCAAAACTTTCCCCACTTGTATTTCTATCTCCTTATTCCCAGGTTTTGTGTGAAGCCCACATGCCTTGTCTATCAAGATGTACTTTCTTTCTTCTTATTGGAAGTCCTGACCCCACTGAGTCATTGGGGAGTTGCCATTAAAGGATTCCACATTTCTCCCTTCTGTTAAAAAAACCCAAACAAACAAAAAAACCCTCCCTATGTCATGTTGTTAATATTGTCTGAGAGGACGATGGGGACGCAGGCTGGCTGTTGGGCAGGACAGTTTTCGCCTGCTCTCTTTGACTCATGAATGCAGCCCTCTGAGACCTCAGACATGAAACCAGCATCTCCATCACTGCCAGAGTTGTCAGCGGTGTGCTGTGCTCAGCAGAATTGAAGTTCTCAGAAAATGCCAACTGATGCAATAGAATATTGTCCATCTCCTTCCTCTTTCACCAAATGTGTCCCAGTGCTATTTCTGTGTTGAACCCAAAGTTTTAGATCCAGGATGGTGCCAGTCAGGAGGAATCCAGAGAAATGCAGGGCCTGAAGTGAAATAACCATCTCAAAGTAACCTTTGTCATGGGGGAATAAATCTGTATCACTTAGTAGATTACTTCAAAGGAAAACAAAGAAAAACAAAACAACCTGCTTACATGTTTCTTCTGCTTGAGGGACAATGAGGTTATTTTTAGTACATGACTGTTTCAATAATTGCAGTTGTTACTGTGAATGACATCAAGCTAGAAAGAGGAAACTCTTTTCATACACTAATGTGTATGAAAAAGCAAATAATAGGGAAAGTAGATAGGGAAAAGCAAATAATAGAAATAAGGATTTTCCTGAGAGGCGAAGCCTTCTTTCTGAGAAGATTGGCCTTTATTGAATAAAGAAATATCTTTTTCTCTTGTGAAGAGCAGCACTTACTCAGACCAAGGTTTTTTATGTTTTCAAGGAGGTGTTTTTTTCACAGCATTGTCAGTCAATCAGTTTGGCTAGTGCAATTTCTGCAACACTGTAAGCAGGCAATGTTGTTGCACGTCCTTGTGGCTGTGCATCCATTACCACAATTGAGATACTGAAGATTGCCTTTACATGGCACAGAAAACAGATTCCTGTTCTTGTGCAGCAAAACAATGGTGATTTCACTGAATTCATGACTTTGATGCCCTAAGAGGTACAGGACCACAGAAGGGTCCGTTCCTGAGTAAACGATGGCTCTGACAGTTGGACATTTAGTACTTGGGTAATGGATGGCTTAAAAGTTTGGTAGCTGATAACAGAGTTGTAGCTGGTTCCTTTTGTCATGCTACCTGACCTAGTGAAAATGTTTGGATTCGTATCTTAACGGAGGAGTGGGGTGGAGAGGCAATGAAGTTAAGCTGGCACATGTACAGAAAGCAGCTGAGCTACACAATGCTCATAATCTTTTTAAAATGCACCTTAGAAGCAGACTGAGAACAAAACAGAGCCCAGAGATTTTCTAAGCCTGAACTGGGTGTCTTGTTTTGAAAGTGTGTCCCTGCAGCAGGGGTGGCAGCAGATTGTGAATGTTTCGATGAGGTCACCTCTTATAAAAGGGCAAACCGTCTTTGTGACTGAATTAGGTTTAGGCTAATAAAGCAGCTTGGGCTAATCACAAGACTCCCAATGTGCACAACTGCTGCATCTGCAACATTTGCTTTTACTCATTTAACTTCCAGTTCAGAGGAGGCCGATCTGCGTCAGGAGTCTGTAATGGCAACTGCAAAGCAAACAGCTACTGTTCAGATCAAAGTTTTCCTCTGGTTGCAGGTTGATTGCTGACTGTGGGCACTGTCAAATTTAGTGCTCAGCGTATCTGATCACTTGATATGATTATCTAATTCCAGAAATGCTGTTAAGCCACAGAAGAAATCTCTTGCATTAGAGAAAAAGAGATGATTATTAGTTTCAAGTTTTGGGATCTTTATCCTTATTTACTAACTCAGGCTAGTTTTTGTCTTGGTAGGTCAGAGAACTACTGGTGTGGGGCCTTGCACTGCATATTTGTGTGTATGGACATGTTCTTCCAGAATGCATCCATTTTGCCAACTGTAGCAGCTTGAGTAAGATGTTCAGAATTTTTCACTTTACTAATGACATCAGGCTTTATTTAGGTAAAAAGAAATCTTTCATTATTATTCTTTTTATAACTTTATCAGCTTCTAGTTGAATACTAGATACACTGGAAATCCAGAACATACAAAATGTATGCAGCAGCAATTTTTTTCAGTTTCAATGCTCACGCTTACTATTAATGGGGCCCATGACATTTAAGTGATTTGTGAACTGTGACTAAGCTTCTTACAAATATTACAATGGGTTGTAAAAGTACTTCTCATGGTGAATTCTATTTTCTAAATTAACTAAAGATCTTATATTCTGTTTTCCCATGCTTCTAGTGGTATCTTCAACTTTATGCCTTCTCTCCTACAGTGAAACCATATATTATTTAAAAGGTATTTCAGCTGTTTATTTTGAGCTGTTTTAGAAATACTAAAGTTGGGAAGCAATACAGAAAGAGATATAAACCACAGTATCTTGAAATGACCCAGACTGCAGCCAGCCTTGTTCACTTATCTACTACCTTAACCTTGTATACTTTTCTGTCTAGTTTTGCAGTCTAACTTAGCTTTATCTGAGGATGTATGTTGATACATCCTTCATTGAGCTCATTTGCCTTTCCAGTTGTAATATATATTTCAGAATAGATATTTCAAAAATAGTGTCGAACATGCTTTGCTTCTACACAGTAGGTTGGTCACAGAGGTCTATTCACAGGTTCCTTTGGGAAACTGTGACCTCAGCTAAAATTCATGTTTCCATTAGTATCTCACATAAGTTAAGCTAAAGCAGCAGGAAATTCCTATGCCATTCCTAAAGTAAAATTTTCTTTTTGTACTTAATGAGCAGAAAGCCAGTTAATCCTAAATGAACTGTAAGCAAGCCACTTCCATCTTTGTAGCACAAAACTGTCTGAAATTTAAAATAAATTAAGAAAAGGAAAACTGCAAATTGTCCCTTTTTCTTATTTGACGTTGCTCAGTAGATATTCAGAAATACTTTGATTGACTCATTTTCCTTATGCTTTTCCTCACTTATGGTTTCAGTATCATTATCTTGTGGCTAATCCACTACTTCTAATCATTTAAACATCAGCTGTGGTAAGAAAGTCCTTAAAAGATAAAGTTGTCATAAAATTTTGCATTAACAGATATCCCATGTTTCCCACAAAATATACAAACTAAGATGTGGAAAAGGGATGCAGTGAGATTTAGTGAAAGGGATGCCCCCATACTGCCAAACAGCCCTGTACCAAAAAACATGTGGGATCAGGCTTTCTCAGGAAATCTCTGCTACTAACTTAGAGCCCAGAAAAATACCAGGGTGAATGTGTATATGTTCTCTCTGTGCCAGCACTGGCTTATAGTGAAGCCTGCAAAAACCAGAGTAAACTACTTGAGACTTTAAAAAATTAAATAAAATCTGTTCAAAGCTCAGAGGAAGTGTTTGTTGACTGTCGTTTGCTTGAACAGATTCAATATCCCCACCTTCAAGCCAGAGAACTTTTTTCTCAGAGGCAGATACCTATTGGTAGCCCAGTTGTGGCTACTTTACTTTTCATGTTTAAAAAAAGAAAATTTAACGTTTTCAAAGAGTTTTCTATTGAATATTTTAAAGGTTTAGGAAGAGCACCACTAATGCAGAAGTGATTCTGCTTTTTTTCTTTAAGTGTTTGAGAAGATGAGCAAAGGCTGTCACTTTTCTTTCCATAAGCCCCTGCAACTCCCACTACTCCAAAATGTGTAAAAAAAAAGAAAAGTCTCCACTAGTTAAACTTTATACCAAAAAAAAGTTTCTGTTTCCTTTCTGAAAAGAAAATCACAAAAAAACCCTGTTGAGCTTTGTACAACTTGATGGATAGATTAGCTTCAAAGGGAAGATAAAAGATTACTGATAACAGACAGCAAAGAGCTGCATCTGTACATTGCTGGGATTTTAGCTGTGACCCTAAGATTTAAGTCCATCAGATTTGCTGCAGTTGTCAAAAGAATAAATTCAATAACATGTTGCCAAATATATCCCTTCTAATGACAGTAGTAGAAGATATATAATTTATCTACCATTCTTACTCCCTTTTTCATGTAGCAATACATCATGTATTTCATATTTTCTGAGTTGCATTTCCTAAAACAGTGATTTTGATCCTAATGGATTTAAATAGGAATCCAGTACCTAACTTTTGCAGGTTTATTTAGAAACCATGGCATAGAACATCTCATCTTGGCTTGCTGGTGGTCTGCACTTAATCTCTAGATACATCAATAAAATGCTTATGTAATTTGCATGGGTTTATTGTTGTCTAGGAGAGGGAAGGTAATTGCAGTACTTTGAATGGAAACATAGACAAGTAGTTTTCCAGAGGGATATTGTCCAGTTCCAGCCCTGCAAGAAAGACAAGAGAAATATCCCTTCCTTTCTTCCACTTTTGAGCTAAGGCAACAAATACAGTTAAGTAGAAAAACGTCATGAAAAATGTCACCCGATTCTCATTTGCCATTTGTTCCAATCTCCATATTCCTTTCCGTTTGTTATCTTTCAGTCTTTCCCTTTATTCTTGCTTTCTAGTGCAATGCTCTCATCTTCTGTCTTGAGATTCTTCTTCCTCCCATTTGCATGCTTTCTTACATGCTGTCCCTTTTTTTTCCATTGTCATGCTTCATTTCCATGCCTTGCTTCTCGTTGCATCGCCTGAGAATTTCTCCTTAATTTTCAGCTGTGCTCCATGAGCAAGATAATCCACTTCCTTGGACTCTTTTCTTTGCCTTTGTCCCAAGTCTCAGTGTGTTTTACCCTTTTGCAGTTCCCCTAGAGTAATTTTTACACAAAGCAATCGTATTGTCTCAGAGCTTTCTTTTCTGTTACCCCTTAGGGTATGTAGGAAGGGTCCAAGCACATCACAGAAAGGATGGGCTTTCACATGAGCTTGTGTGATCTCAAGCCTATTAATCTGGCAGCAGTTCTAAACTCAATTTTTTCTGGGGATCAAGCTGGCTTTTGGCATTATGGGCTTCAAGCCACCTTTAGGGTCAGTTCTATCTATTACACAGGGCTTAGTTGCTTCTTTCAGCTGATACAGCCACTAGTGTTGGTAAAAGGAGGCAATCAGTCGTACAGATTGACAGCCTAATATGAAGAAAACCACTGCCAAGAATAAATTTTTATGTGCATTATCTGCAGTAGACATCAAGATCATAGAAAAGCAATAATAACTCTTTACGAGAAATTTGGGCAAGTCATGGCAATGTCTACTGGTCCAGCACAGCTGCATTTGAAAGCTCAGAGACAGAGGATTCATAGTTTCCTGTACAACGAGGAACACTTTGCATAGCTGCAAGTAGACTCAAAGCTGCAAATTCCAGAGCTCTTGTTTGGATGGAAGTTCCCTGGTGGTTCAGATTGCAGCAGTGTTAGAGATACACAGGTGTGCTCCTAGACAGCAGGTTTGGGGATACTAACAAATAACTCAAAGTGACTATAGCAAAGTCCTTGCTAATTTTCAGAAGTGACACTTGACCCTCTGCAGAGTGCAAGTATGAGTCCTGTGTATCTCTAACACTTGTAAATCTTGAGCTAGTTAATTGGATCTCCTGCTTTCTGTAGTGTTCTGAATTTTATTCAGCATGAATATGGTTCAGAAAGGTACCAAGAAAGTCCTTATAACAAGATCCCCAAACCCTCCATTTTTTGCTTTTCAAACACAGCCAATATTATCATAGCACTGATATTTGACTGCCCCAGTTAGGAGAGCAGTCTTTGAAGTGCCGGGGGGGCCAAAGGTTAACAAAAATGAGAGAGGTTACTCTGCGTGTTGAATAGAATTTGCATTTGATAGTTTTGCTGTCATTTTCTGTTGTGTGTGTTATACTTTATACTTAAGCTGCTATCATGTAGTGCCCCGTTTACACAGTGTGCTTCAGAGTATGGACTCCTGCCTTCAGATTTCAGTGCTGCATTCAACATAAACCCACTGAGTGAGAAGGCAGCCTGATTCAGATGATCGTGACTCTCTTTGGACAGTGAATATATGATTTTGAATTTGTTTTAGAAGTTTTCTTTCAGTGTAATTGTTGCTCCACTTCTTCTTTCCCTTTCTATTTATTTCTTATCAGTCATATGGAAAAAAATTTCAACCTGCTAAATTTTCCACCATTTTTTCTAATTGACTTTGAGTTCTCTCATTACTATTCTCTCTGGCATTTCTTTACTAGATGCTTTTGTGGCTATGAACTTGGGACAAATTAAATTTTACCTGGACATATGGGCTATATGTTGTTGATAAAATATTTGATAAGCTTATAGAGACAAATCCAGGGAAAGATGTGGAAGCCTGCAAGTCAGGCAATGTGGCATACAGATTTTAGCTACTTGATCCCCAGACTGGAGGTCTAAAACCAAAGTTAGACACTTAGGTTCCTGATAAAATTATGAGAAGAGGTAGGCATTTAAGAATCACCTCAGCAATTCAAGCTGAATGAGGAGAGGTTAATAGGAGATGCTGAACACAGACATGCCCCTGACCTCCCACCACCCCTGTGGAGCTTAGGCGCTTGGCTCAGATGTCTTCAGTGCATTTGATTTTCCCCTCTGTGTGGTGAGAAGACATAGCAGTGGTGTTCCCTTTAGGGCCCTACAACAAAACCAGTATATGTTGACCCCTGGGACAACATCCCTCATCTTGTTACAGCATGTGAGTCTCCTGTCCACCTCTATTGTCAGGCCTAGGCCTTTTGAAGAAAGGAATGCAAGGTTCATGGAGCCAAGGCAGGAGAGTTAAGGAGCATCAATCAGCAGCATAGTCATTGGTGCACTCATTAAGAGTGGGAGTCCTGGATTAGTCTTGACTTCCCTTGCTACTTATATATTTCATGTTAAAGTGAATCTTGGAAATGAAGAGATACCATATCCCTTTCTGGCCCTGCTTTAGCAAATGGTATGGTAGGTAAACCTCTCCGTTACTTCTATATACATCTGTCTGTATTGTAAAGACGTCCTTATCCTGATGAGTGGAAGAGATGGATCTCAATCCCCTCGGGTCAAGGAATTTTTGCCTGGATGAGTGCATTAATCCTATCCTGTTCTTTAAAGGCTGTAAGCTCCTCTACCTCCTGGTATTCTGGTGCATTTTATAGAGAAAGCAGCTAACATTATCTTTTACAAAGAGTCTGAAAGGCTAGAATTCATCTGGTTTAATATGGACAATAGATATCAAAGTCTGCACTAATTGTCTAAAATCCCTTTACAGTCAATGGAGAGAATTGGGAATTTACAGGGTTTTGTGGACACTAAGGCAGACAATAAGGCTGATGAACTTGAGTCCTGCAAGTGTTTCAATGGCCACAAATGCAGCTGAGGGTGAATATCTCAGCCACAGACATCTAAATTATAGAGCCTATGGCTAGGTGAGATAAATCCCATCCAGAGGATCAAGCATGCCTGCTGGATTACGTCCCTGGACAAGCAAAATTACAGGCCTTTCTGGATTGCTGTAGACTAAGAGTGAAGTACCTAGAAAGCTCTAGGTGGTTGCTGAAGTCAGGAAAATAAGCAGCAGTTGAATCGCATTTTTTGGCTGGAACATCTGAAGTCTGGTTGTTCAAGGTGTCTAAATCCTATTTTGGATCTGTCCTTTGATTATAGTGATAAACTGGCTATCGCTGAGGTTTAAAAGATAAGCTTAGTCCTTTGTTTTACCTGTAAATGACTTTGCCCTGATCCTTATCCTCCCCATTCTTTTATTGTTACTGTGTAATACTGTAACTGAACTGCCCTCATACACCTCTCAGTTCACATATTTTTTTGCACTTTGTTGTGTTGCAATTAAATGGAGAAAAAGGAAAGAAACCCATCCGAACAAACAAATGCATTGCTATGCTTTGGAAATAGTTTCCCTGCACGTTACAGATATTCAGAGTTATCATCCTTACATATGCAAAGAACACAGCTAGAGATGTTTCTGTAACTAATGGGTAATTTTATATCTTCAGTAAGAGAACAAATAGCATAATGGATAAAGGATAAATTCCATTCAAAGTAAATTGTGGAAAGATATTTTCACGAACATGAACCAAAGTTGATATGAAAGAACAGTATTACACTAAAATCAACGCAATTTGTTATGCTTGCAGAACAGTACACCATTTCGCAGAAGCTTAGTTCAGTGTACTTTAAATTAAAAGCATAAAAAAAGTATAATGCACACCATCTATCTGGGGGAGCTAACCTTCAGCATATGAAAACTGTTTCTCCTTTTGGGGTAGTCTGACGCATGTCACTTGTTTTAAACATTTGTTAAAAAAAAAAAGCTTGACTTTATCCTTACTAAATTAATAAAGACTAGCGTTTCCAAGAAGCACAAGGGAGAGGGGACATCAGTCTTTCTGAAACTGGACAAGCAGCTCTTGGATTCTTTTGATAATCCAACCCAAACAGCTAAATCAGTAGGCACTTACAAGTGGTTATAGTGTTTTTCATTTATAGAATCATAGAATCATAGAATCATTAAGGTTGGAAAAGACCTCTAAGATCACCAAGTCCAACCGTTAACCCAACACCACCATGCCCACTAAACCATGTCTCTAAGCGCCTCATCTACGCATCTTTTAAATACTTCCAGGGATGGTGACTCAACCACTTCCCTGGGCAGCCTGGTCCAAGGCCTGACCACTCTTTCAGTGAAGAAGTTTTTCCTAATGTCCAGTCTAAACCTCCCCTGGTGCAACTTGAGGCCATTTCCTCTCGTCCTATCGCTGGTTACTTGGGAGAAGAGACCAACCCCCAGCTCGCTACCACCTCCTTTCAGGTAGTTGTAGAGCGCAATGAGGTCCCCTCTCAGCCTCCTCTTCTCCAGGCTAAACAGTCCCAGTTCCCTCAGCCACTTCTCATAAGACTTGTGCTCTAAGTAGTATAGTAGTCCACATTAATTAATTGGAGTAGTCCACATTAATTAATTGGAGTAGTCCACATTAATTTGCTGGCCTAACCATTAAAAAATTTAAAGCTAAATATAAAGATGAGATAAAATTCAGTTTAAAAGGAATGAAATAGCCTTTCTGGTCTTCTTCCCAGTGTTGTTAAATAATCCGTATATTTGATCAGAATTTATGCACTGTATATACTTTTCGGAAGAGAAAGACAAACATGAATCCAATAGTTCAGTTTGTAACTAAAAGTAATTGGTCATTCTTCTGTTCACTGAAGTGTTCCTCACATCATGATGTTATTTGAGGACTGGAGCTTAATGTCGGGAAAGAAAGAAAATTAAGGGCAGGAGAGGCAGACGGATTTTTTCTGTCTGTATAAATTCTCAGTTGGATGTGAAAACACAGAAATTTTCCCCAGTTTTGTTATTAAGTCAAACTCCGAGCTCAGGTTGTTAAATATTATTAACCCCTGGGAGTGCATTCTGGACCCATGCTAGAGGAAAGCTGCTGACACAGTTTCATGCGGGATTCGACTGTCTGTTGCTCTGCGTGCTCGCTGATTCGTGTGCCCCCTGAGGTGTGTGCTGATACTGCTGGTATGGGGGATTATAAGGAAATAATTTCCTTCTCTCTCTGAACTCCAGCAGATTATAAAGGACCTGGGGGTGCTGGTTGACAGCCGGCTGAACATGAGCCGGCAGTGTGCCCAGGTGGCCAAGAAGGCCAACGGCATCCTGGCCTGTATCAGAAATAGTGTGGCCAGCAGGAGTAGGGAGGTGATCGTGCCCCTGTACTCGGCCCTGGTGAGGCTGCACCTCGAATACTGTGTTCAGTTTTGGACCCCTCACTCCAAGAAGGACACTGAGGTGCTGGAGCGTGTCCAGAGAAGGGCAACGAAGGTGGTGAAGGGCCTGGAGCACAAGTCTTATGAGGAGCGGCTGAGGGAACTGGGACTGTTTAGCCTGGAGAAGAGGAGGCTGAGGGGAGACCTCATTGCGCTCTACAACTACCTGGAAGGAGGTTGTAGCGAGGTGGGGGTTGGTCTCTTCTCCCAAGTAACAAGCGATGGGACGAGAGGAAATGGCCTCAAGTTGCGCCAAGGGAGGTTTAGACTGGGCATTAGGAAAAACTTCTTCACTGAAAGAGTGGTCAGGCCTTGGAACAGGTTGCCCAGGGCAGTGGTTGAGTCACCATCCCTGGAGGTATTTAAAAGACGTGTAGATGAGGCGCTTAGGGACATGTTTTAGTGGGCATGGTGGTGTTGGGTTGACAGTTGGACTTGATGATCTTAGAGGTCTTTTCCAACCTTAATGATTCTATGATTCTACACAGGGCTCACTGGTCTTTGCACGTGTTCCCCTGTGTGCTTTGAAGTATTTATTCCAGTGATAATAATAAAGGAAAATAGATACTGTGTTCCCATTTCAGAATGGTGTCTTTTTACTAGCACCGGAGCAGAAAAAGTGCAGAATCCTTTCGAGTCAAAAGGAAATAAAATGTAAGCCTTCACTTTTTCTTTCCTTTTTAATGGGATTATTTGTTTCCTTATGGCTTGTTTGGAAAGAGTATCATTGGAGAGGGTGTGAAAATTGATACCATTAAATATGCCAAATGCTCACAGAAATTTGCTAGAAATTTTTTTCTTTTGCTTTATTATCTGATACCTGGCATCCATCTTTGAAGGTCAGTGAGTAGGGTAGTTCATACACATACTCCACTGTTTGTAAGGAATGTTTGCTTTAGATAAGAACATATTATCCAAGTTAGATTACATTTCTTTTAGCCACAAAAGAAAAGTAAAATTATGATATGAGCTCAATAAAAACTGATGTGGCCAAAACAACTTCCCACAAACACTTATTTTTAAGGTTTACCTATCTTAGTTCGTAAGAATGTGAGGTGGACTGAAAAGAGTAGAAAAATTCGTATTTGTGTTTTACAGTAATAAAGATAACAGACATGAGGTATCATCTCAATTTATCTTTTCCCCTTTTAATTAAAAGCATCCTGCTATTGGAGATAAATGACATCTCATCAAAAGGAATTTATGGATAGAAGAAATGAAACTCTGTAACTCTGTAACTCTGAGTCAGAAGTGATAAAGGATTTACTGTAAAGTGTTATATATATGTAATGATAATGCTCTTGGTTTCACTGCTTTAAGTGCAAGCTTTATATACTTTGACGATACCTCTGATTTAAAAATAATTAAATTTAAAATACGTTTTTGTACTTTTGGTACCAATATTGCTTCAGAAATTTATTTTCTAAAGAAGGGGTAAGAAACTTGCTTATTTTTCACCACGCTTACTATTTGTTTCCTTTTTGCATTTTGTCAAGTTGGAGCAAAAAGACTGTCTCTGGAACTGCTTGTGCAACTTGGTGAGAAAAGGGTTGCAAAAGCTGAGTCTGAGCCACTTTTGTGTTCCCATAGTCTATTCCCATAGACTATTATAGTATTGAGAGCTTCAGCACACATCAGTGTTTTTAGCAGAATAATTTCAGCTGTCTGCTCAAAGCCCCAAGATATTCTCCCTGTCCTTCTACCTCCAGAAGGTCTTCTAGATGCTTCACCTTCCCTGGTCAAAGCCACTCTCCATGGGGGTCTCTACAAGATCTGTAGAGGTTCTGCCATGGCTAACAGATCCAAATCACTAGATGATTCCCACATACAAGAAATCCTTGGAAGATGGCTGAATCAGGTTCTTTGTGTCTTTGGTTAGATAGTAGCTAGACTTCAGATAACTCACAGAGCAAATCTCAAACCCAAAATTGCGCACACAAACACACACACACCCCCACACACACCCCTGCCACCCCCAGATGGGACTTGTGGGCTTCTCTTTCATTGTCATGGCCACCTGATGTCCTTCTGCAAACTACACTCACTGCTTACAGGGCAGAATAACATCAGGCAGATATTCAGATATTCATTAACTGCCTCTAATACAGTTTAGCAGCTGCCAAGAAGAGGGCCTAAGGCTGTGCCATTCACCACCGAATACAAAGGGATGAAACAGGTATGATTAGATGCAGTAGTGTCATGCTTATAAATTCATTTGATATCAACAAGATACTGAAACTATTAGAAGACGACATTACCATGCTACCTGGGTCTATCCTGCCTTGTGTAGTGCTGGCCAGCCCTGCCGAGTGCTCCAAGACAGCTTGCCTCTGCTTTTCCCCTTTCCCTGAGTGTGATAGCAGAAGGTAGGGCACAGCTTGCCAACCTCAGCAGTGATGGGCAAAGGGGTGAAGGCTCACTCTTCTCTCTGCAAGGGAGCTGCAACATGGCTCCCTTCTACCGGGACAGATGAGGTGATGTGCACATGGTCCTGTGCTTTACAGGTACCTAATTAAAAAGTGGCCAGAGTTGGACAGATGAATCCCACTCATGGAACCTAAGACATGCGTTACAGTTTTCCCTCTCTGTAACGAGGGATGCAGGCTCTATACAGCCCCGAGGTGCAGAACCGGGGCTTTTCAGTTCAGATTGTAGAAATACTGTTTTGAAGTCCCAGTGTCAGCAAAGAAGTTTTTATAAGATGTGTGCAATGCTTGTGTTTACATTCATAAACATCACAGAGAGTGTATTCAAATACAACTACTTTAAAAATATATTTCTGAACATACTGCTATTGAGGTCAGGAGTTAAAACCAAATATAAATTTGAATCCTACACTGCCTAAGTGAGTCATTTCATTAATCTTCATGAACTGTATAAGTATCAGAAACATTTCTATCAGTTGAGCTAAAACCCAGAAGAGGTCACAAGTAATTTTAGGTCACAGTTGTATCTAAGTGAGAAAAAATTTTTATATGAGGCTCTTCTACCCCTCCCCTTTGACAGATGAGTACCAGTAACTCCGACCAGCAATAGCTATCCCCTGCTCCACAAGCACTGGAGCACAGCCTAACCTTTCTTATGACACAGCAGAGAGTTCAGACTTGAAGTAAAGTATGCTGTAAATTTTCAGGCAGTTTCCCTTTTTATTGCACAGCTAGCATAGCCAGAGAAGCTCGGAAGCCAGCAGGATATTAGCTTGGCTCGACTAAATTACAGGGAAAGATAAAAATTCTGCCCAGTGAATTTGCTTACAGTGTAAACCAGTGCAAAATTTGTCTCAATGTTTGCCTCTATACTAGCGAACGAAATGTAGTCACGCCGTAGGCCTGACACAGACAAGTAATCATCCATTCTGTGACCATGGTCCCTGGCATGCTTTTGATTTGGGTCAGCTAGTGAATTTGCAGGAGAAGCAAATAGTCTGGTATTCAGCGTGGACCAGGACCCATTCCCAATATGCAGTTTGGATGAGCTACCCATACAAAGAGGGGATTTGGGGAGGTTAACTGCATGAAAGTGATATTTTGCTGTTGGAGCTGGGACTCAAGGAATAAAAACTGCCTCTGGACTTTTTTTGTTTTAGAAGTAAACAATTTGTCAAGCAGTGTTACTCCCAGAAATAGAGGGAGGAACAGGGGTTCCCCCTGTGGCTTGAATGGCAGCGTCGCTACAGGGAAATCCTCCAAACTCCACCTTGACTCTCCATAACAGTTCAAGCCAAGATTTTCCTAGGCAAATGGAGGTTTTCCACCTTTGAATGGCAAATCGTCTTCCCTGAGTCATGGTGCAGGTTCCAGTGCTCTATGGGAAATGGGCAAGGGTGCCATGTTTGTAGCCAGGCATGACAAGTCCCAGCCCAGGGCCAGGGACCCCTGTGAGCCAGCTAACTCTGACCCATCTCTCCAGCCAGAGTGATGGAAGAGTTACTGTTCCCGCTGTCTGCGTTCATCTGGAGCTAACCCAGCGTTTGTGTGGTTCCTCTCCCCATCACACACAGAGGTCCCCTGCCAGGGAAAGTGTTTTGGAAGCACTCACCAGTGCCATGGTGGGATGGGGACCATTTGCCTCAGATCCAGCACTCAGCTGTAGGAATACATGGTGCTTTCTTCTTCTCTCCCTTCTATTTCTCCAGACTGTACTGGTAGCTGGCATTTTTTTTTTAACAGGTAATGGTCTCATTTGTGTTTCATGCCTATTAAATTCCTCCATATGTTGGTCACAAATTGAAATTAACAAACTGGTGCATTCCAAATAGGAGATTAATACATACCCCAAGATAAACATCTTAGGAGCAGCAGCATTGCAACGCTGGGTGCAGCAGCAATCCCACTTTTACCAGTCATGCTCTTACACTCAAAATCTTGTTTATGGGCAAAGAGGAAGCACACCGTACACATATGCATATACAGTCAAGAATTTATTGTTAATATAACTGAAATCTTAAGAATCTAACCATTACTAGTCCATGTCTAATTGTTACAGAGAAAGAAAGAATAATAATAAAGTTAGAATACTTCTATATAGAAAAGGTCTCAATAATACAATTCAAATTGTTATACACACACTTCTTAGTTTCTACCCGTTCTCTTGGTGGTATGTTCACCCTTCCACTGCTTTTCTGGTCCTAAGGTAGGTGGTTTCATTCTGGTTGTGGTGGTGGTGATGTTACAGTGAGTTGTCAGCATCTGGAGTCTTTTGCCATATGGGTTATGATGTTCATGTAGCTGGTTTCTTATCCTTACTCCAGGATCCACCTGGGGACACTTTTATGTGCTTGCTGACACGCTTTTACACCTTGTCGCTCTTCATTGGTCTGCAGCTCTGTATTACATCCAAGTACACTGTATATTGTGGCTTTTATGTATGTTAGATATTATTTCTTTGTTTTCTTTGTTACTCTTAAAACTACTTCTGTCCAGCTCCAAGTCTGCATTTCTTTAACTGACCATGGGGGAGTTGTTTGTAGCTGAGGGGTCTCCAGTGTCAAGCTTGTGCCCCATTTCTTATCATCCCATGCCTGTACTGCTCTATGTTGCATCCAGTCAGTGTCTCTGCTTCTCAAGGCCTCTGCTATCCTACTGGACTTTACACTACATCATTTTGTTAGAGTTATAAACATCTCATTCTCTACAGAATAATTGTTTGTTACTGCTAGCTATGTAAAACTATGGTTGTACCACACAAAGATAACAAGAGAAAAACAAATTAGCCACAGACACCTGGTCAATTAGAGAAATTACTACAGCAAGTAAAACAAAGCTGCAGGCAGGTCAAGAAAAGTTCAGAGTGAGCAAGTCTGACAAGCTGTCCTGGTTTCAGCTGGGATGGAGTTGATTTTCTTCCTATTAACTAGTATAGTTCTGTGTTTTGGATGTAGTATGAAAATAGTGTTGATAACACACTGATGTTTTAGTTGTTGATAAGTAATGTTTGTGCTAGTCAAGGACTTTTCATCTTCCCATGCCCTGCCAGGTGCACTGGGGCTGGGAGGGAGCGTGTCTGGGACAGCTGGCCTAGCTGGCCAATGGGCTATTCCATACCATATGATGTCATGCTCAGCATATAAGGCTGGGGGAAGAAGAAGGAGGGGGGGACGTTCGGAGTGATGGCGTTTGTCTTCCCAAGTAACCGTTACACATGATGGAACCCTGCTTTCCTGGAGATGGCTGAACACCTGCCTGCCGATGGGAAGTAGTGAATGAATTCCTTGCTTTGCTTTGCTTGTGCGCGTGGCTTTTGCTTTACCTATTAAACTGTCTTTATCTCAACCCATGAGTTTTCTCACTTTTACCCTTCTGATCCTCTCCCCCGGAGGGGAGTGAGCGAGCAGCTCTGTGGTGCTCAGTGGCCGGCTGGGGTTAAACCATGACACAAGCCTTACTCCTGAGGCTTTACAAATTCAGTAAAAAGCTTATGGCCTATTACTCACAGTGGTGATACCATGTCACAGGGGTACATGGGTATGATCCTACGTTTGCATTGTTTGCAAGAGTGCTGATAGCCTATATATCAAAGCCCTGAAAGTGTACTAATCTTTTCTCTGGCATATTCTGATGCCTGTATACATCAGTACAAATTGGAAATGTTATCTGAAGTATGACATTGGCAACTGAAGCCTGATGACCTGCAGGATGGGGAGGAGTGGAAACACGTTTTGCTACCATGCTGGTGGAATGACACAGGTGATACCAGATTATAATTTAATTGCTTTTGGTGGGGGG
>NW_009208431.1:61735-63894 GCF_000690835.1 Fulmarus glacialis
TAAAATGTTTCTTTTAATGTTTTCTGCAATAGTTGCTATTACTGATTTTATGGTCAAATAAATACTAGGAAAATACAACAAAATATTAATCTGTCCAAAAAAACACATCACCCTTGGAAGTCATGGCAGAAAGTGGTGTCTGGACAGTGCTTTCTCTTTGATTTCTGTCTATTCATTTCTTTATAACTATTGATATCAACTGGAAGCTAAATAGCCATCTGACACCCATGACTGCCTGACAGATTGTACATGATACAAGACACAGATAGGAGTAGCCAGTATTTCTCAGCCTCAGGGGTTCTGGGGCCTTTAGGAAGGATATAGTAGAGGAAGAAATATAGTAAAATTTTCTTGTCATGCAATAGGGAACATTTTTGATAGCTAAGATTGAGAAGGGATTTCTGTTCTGTACAATTCCATCCTTCCTCACCTAGAGGATGTATAGAAGAGCGAGGCTTTTCCTATGTGAATCAGACAGGAGGATCTGAATAACTATTTTTAGTTTCTTGTGTTTTTTACAAGAGACAAAACAATTGGATTCACCTGAATCAGTCTTGCCTTTAGCAAAAGTTGAATTCTATATGTTTTTCTGTCCATACTTAAATATGAAGCAAAATCCCTCCATGTGGATGTCCCCATCCTCCAGGTCTTTTCCAGTAGTTCAGTATTGTAGGTCAGGACAAGAAGACCGATGGTGGTACCCAAATAAGTTAAATTTAGAAATCTTGGTCCAAGAGAGAATGGTTGTGAATCGCATTACACAGCTAAGGCATTCATCCTGACAGAAAGGTCTAAAAAGCCTAAAGAGGCTACTGTCTTTCCTGCTTCATTTTCTGACCGGTGAAACAGCTACAATGAATGGCTGACTAACACAGAAGGTGAGGGCATCCCTGGAGACTGAAAACCAAATAACACCTGGGACACTCCAAATGTCCGGAGTCTGATCTCATCTTTGTCTGTTGGGCATGCAATCTGATTGCAAAATACAGTGCAATTTGAAGCCTCTGTTCAAGAGACAATTGGGATTGGAATAACAAAGGTGTGGTAGAATAGGAATTAGCTGCATTGTTTGAGTAATGTTGAGTAATTTGCACACTACCTTCCTAGGCTGTGCCTCACTGAGCCAAGTCCTTGGTACAGCGTTTCTCCCACGATCTGCAACTTCATTCACTAAGAAAAAGTAATGCATGTAAATAAGAAAGTATGGCACCAGAACCATAGCAATTTGGTTGCATTGGTATAACCTCAAAAATCAAAAGCCATCCGAAAAATACTCTAAACTGTTTTTTTTTTTTTTAAATCTGTAAGTTAACTAATTGCAAAAATAGCTGCCTGAGAACAATTAGGTAGAAAATACAAAACATATCTCTTAGATTAATTCATTGTTCCACTTGTAAACATCCGTTGGGGTATCACATCCTGGAAAAGCCACTCAGTTTCGCTACATATGGAGGTTAAGGTTTGCTAGGTTCCCATGCACTGGCAGGCCATAGTTGCTTTGTGTGGACATACAAGAAACACACCTTCCTCTGTATTCAGGTATGTAAATAAGGAACATACAGCCAGAGTCAGGAAATTATTTTTCTCATGTTATTAATTAGAGCCATTAGCCATGACTTTTCTGCAACATAATCAGAAATGAAAACAATTAGTAAGCAGATGACCATAATTTGCATTCAGGTAGGTATTCCAAAACTACTAAATTAAGTCTCGCTTCTCTCACAATGATTTTCCTTTAAAATATTTGCACAAAAACAGGTGTAAGGAGAAAAAACATTTATATTATGTAGGTTTGTCCTCTCTTCTCCTGTTGTTTTCTTCTCTACTCCTCAGCAAGTCTCTTTCTCCAAGTCACCAGTAGAGCAGTAAGCCTTCATTTAGAATAATGCAGACCTGTAAGTCTCCTAATGCCTGCTTCTGTCCCATTATTCTAAAGAGGCTGACTCTGCTGAGAACGTAATAATATTCTCTATGACCACCTCAGGTGTTGGGTTATTTAGATTCTTTAAAAGATATGCTCAGACCTAATACAGTTAAGCCTTAATTCAACCCCTCTAGAAAATTAGGCAGTTTTACAATTTTCAGAGTCAGGAGAACCATGCCAGCAGGGCCTGGCATATGACAAAGGAAAGAGAGAAAGGAAGGCTGTGGTAAAAAGA
>NW_009208432.1:0-355 GCF_000690835.1 Fulmarus glacialis
CCCCCTTTTTCCCCCCTTTTCTGATTTTACTGCGCGGTTGGAGCTCCTCTGCCCTGGGGCGGGCGGGCCGTGCTGCCGTGGTGCTTCCCAAGCCGGGAGCTCATTAAACACGGCCCAAGGCGCAACCGGGATGTATTTATTCCTCCCGCGCCCCTGTGTAGTGGATTTAGATGTAAACGTTAACTTATGGCTTTAATCCTCCCGGGCAGTGGGCTTGGGAGGTCGATGAGCATAAAAATTAGTGGAGGCTATTCTGCTGGTTGCCCAGGCTCTTTAATTAATGCTCTGCAAAATGGCACTTTGATGAGGGATAACTTTACAGGTGTAATTAGAGCGGTGAAACAATTAGCTGGGC
>NW_009208432.1:443-15316 GCF_000690835.1 Fulmarus glacialis
TTCGGCCATCGATAGGTACAAATCTATAAACTCTGGTGCATCAAAGGGGACCGAATCAGTCAAATACACCCCCGAACCCCTTCTTTCTTTCTCCAAAAAAAGGAGAATTGAAATGATGATGACCCACCAGTGACGAAGCCGTGTTTCCTTTGGTGGTGGGCTTCTTAATTAAGTTAATCACACGTTAAGCGTTAGAAAAAGGCAACGTTTAGGGCTGCAGGGAGCATTTCCAGCGGAGGGCTGCTGGTTTAGTTAAACCTTGACAGCGGCGCTCCGGATGAAACCTATCCCTGCAAAGCGCAGGTGGCGGGGAGGCTTCCCGAGCCCTATTTCTTTTTTGATAAAAGTCACTGAAATTTACCCCAAAACCCAGAATAAGAGCACCAATTCGTTACAGGTGCAATACGCAGTCAATTTTATCTGAGTCAAATCGCTTCCCTCCTCTCCGCTGTCTCCATCCCCATCCCCGGTTCATCTTCTAAGGATGTTTCATTAGAAAACAGACAATTTCGAGCTCAAAACCTCCTTTTTAGGGTTTGCACAGCGTGAGCCACCGGCAGTCCCCAACGATTCATAACCATAACCTGCCCTTGGCTGCCGTTTGTTTTCCAGCTCAATTCACCTCTTCCCGTTGACCCCCCAAGAAAGCGCCCGTGCGTCGGTCCCCGCCGCGAGGGTGGGTGCTTGCGGGGCGGTTAGAAAATCAAAGGGCTCCTGCTTTTCTTTTGGGGTGTTTTGCACAAAGGCACTATATGCATGTTGAGAGTCCTGGCCCAGACAGTGGCTTTAATGCTTCTCTGCTCACTGGAAAATACCCAGAAAGGAGAAAAAAGTGTAAAAGGGAAGAAAGAAAGAAAAAAAACCTGTGCTGCCTTTACCATAGCTTATATTTCTTAATTTATTTTGCAAAATACAATATCCAAAGGTTCCAGCTGCCAACTTCTTCTCCGTGATGGCCTCATAAATCCTTTAAATTAAAATTCAGCGTTTTCCCCTAAATTGAAGTTAAAATCTATTGATTTAGTAGAGAGGATGAAGCTAAATGTGTATTTGTATGTCTGTCTGAACACTCTACTTAAAAACATTTGGGGAAAGGCCTTTAAATGAAACAGTTTTACATTCATCCTTCCTGTTTCTTGGTAATTCTCTGCTCGGTGGTAACACTGAGCTCTCCAGGTGGAAAACTCGAATGCTGCCTGGAAAATCATGGCTTCGAATATAGGCTATTGCAGAGATAGACATAAAATAAATAGCTTTGCAAGAAGTGCGTGAGACTACCGCCATTTCCGATGCACAATAGCACAAGTCCTTTTATCAAAATTCCGATTTGTATTTAGGCTTGTGAGGTTAAATTTATCTTGGCGGGGGGGAACCCCTTCCCACAAGACCTGCAAAATACTGAATAAGAGAGCATGGCCGAGAGCTGCAGGGGGAACCTAGGAATGGTCCCGAAATGGGGGCTGAGAGGGGTTCACCAAAGACGTCGTTAATGCGATGGGCGCTCGCTGGGTTCAGACCCCCTCCTGCACAAGGCAAGTATTTTGCAGGCAGCTGGGAGGAATCGTAATGAATTCTTCATTCAGCGATCGAGCAAGTGGCCAGCCTGGTGAGTGCGGGGACAGATGATGCTTCGATCGAATTGCTGCCAAAACTGTCGCTGTTGAAGGTGCTGCTGTCGTGGGAGGGGATTTTCCACGGGTGCGTTTGTTTCCCTGGGCTTTTCCGGCTGCAGAGAGCTGCTGGGCTGTTGCAGAAGGATTTGCACAGTGCTGGCAGGGAGCTGCACGTGGCCACCGAGCACCAAAAAATAGGTGGGCTCAGCGCTAAAATACCGGGCTTGTAACTGTTGCCTGTCTTTGGGTTCATCTCGTTTTTGGGGGGGTGATTTCTGGCTGTCGCCCCGTCCCCGTGCGTTCCCTAATTGCTCGCCTGGCTCCATACAATTTTAAGGATACCTTCTCTGTCAAAAACTGACATGCTGGAAAAGCATTCGTTGCTTTAGTTCCTTTCTTAATTTCTCTGGGCTGGTTTCAGCCAGGCAGTCGTCTGCTGGTCGGATCTGGGACTGGAAGGGAAACAAGAATTCACGACTCCCGAGGCGTCGGGAGGGAGGGAGGCAGCCCCGGGAGCTCCCGGCCGAGCCCCGAGTCTCCCGTGTCCCTGCCTGCACCCCGTCCTCACCGCCACCAAAAAGGCAGGCTCCTTCCTCTGCCCACAGCCAAAATGAAAAAAAGAAAATTAATTTGCATTTTCCAATGGGAAATGGCACAAAGAAACAAAATCCCGATTTGTTTTAATCTGAGCCAGTCCTAGCGCTCCCCATCCTGTTAAGATTAATTCGTGTTTGCGTTTACGCCCATAAATAGTCCTGCTGGATTCATAGGGACCAAATGTATGTGCTGGTGAAGTATAGAAGGGGGCTGTGAAGGATCGGGGCTGCAGCTTTGCAGGAACAGCAGACCAGGGCACTGACATACCGCTCACGTAAATCGTGTGGAACTCCCTCTCTGGTTTCGATGAGCCGTTACCTTTCCTTGCCTTGGTTTGTAGTGAAGGGGATGGTGGAGGTGTAACTAAAAAAAACCAGGAAAGTGCACTGATGTTTCATTTTTAGATCTTTTCTCCCACTTTTCCACTCACTTCCTTGTTATTTAAGGAACATAGTCTATATATATGCATATGGCGGTATATACGTACGCAGATATATGCGGACGATGGGTATATATCTCCCCCCACCCCTGAGCTAGGTCAAAACCGTATTGTCCTCTGAGTTCAGAATGCCATGCCTTTTTTCCCCGTGGATTTGGCATTCCTCTCGGAGCCAGCAGGATGTTTTAGGCAGGGAGCCACAAATAATACAAAAAGCAAAGCCAGGACTGTGACTTTGTTTGTGAGCTCTGCTTGTAGATCATTGCCACGGAGCAGGCTCCAACCCAGGGCTGCGGCGGTTTCGGGGGAATCGCGAGGTGGCAGGGGCAGCATTTGGGCTCTTAATTTAATTTTTCCAACGCTCCGGCAATTGCACTTCACCTGCCTGTGCTGCCAGGTTGAGAGCAAGTTTGTACCTCCCTTCCAGAGTGATTAGAAACCAGCTTCCCTAGAAACCTTCCGGGAACGTATTTAATTGGGCTCTGAACAATGGAATGGGAACTGGATGGATTGTTATGCATATGTGACTTTTTTTTTGCTTTTATACCTTGTCAGCAGCTTGCAACTATGGTAACAACACAAAGATGAAACAGAAACTTGATTAAATCAATATATCAGACAAGTACAAGTACCTAACATATACTCTGTTTCTTCACCCCCCAAATAGAAAAACTGCTGAAGAGCGAGATTAAGCTAGACTGTTGGGTGACTTTTTTTTTCCCCCCCCGGCAAATCATTGGGGATCACTATATTTATTTTTTCAACTCTTGCTTTTTCATTTTTTCCCCCTCTTTAACAAAATTGAGCCTGTCATTTAGATTGCAATGTTTGCATACTTTCAAAGTCACAGGGCAGAGAAAAAAAATGAAATACAAGTTGTTTGTTTTGTTTTGTTTTGTTTTTCTTGGGAAACTAGGTGGTGATCCTAGAAGCAATTTAAACACAGCGTTTTCACAGGGCTCCACCTGCGTGAGGAGAAGCACGCAGGACTCGGTCCCAAGTCTTTTTGCAGAGACTTCCATGTCGCGAAGCAGCCGGGAAGCTGCATCCACCCTTTGTGTTGCATTTCCCTAGCGCCTCTGCGGGAGGGTCGCAAAGTGCTTTGAAAATACTCATTTGGCCCCGTAATAAACGTGTCGGGGAGGGTGATAGTCATTTCAGAGGTGGAGGCTGTGCAGCCCCGCTCCTCCAGCCTGCAGTGAATAGGTGCTGTCCCTCCAGCTCCCGGGATGCTCCAGGGATGTAGTCGTTCCAACTTCACCCCCGTGACTCAGCCGTTGAAGCGGGAATTGCATTCAGCCCTCTGCTTCCCATCCCCATGGCATGCGTAAACAATTACTGTCATCTTAAAGCTCCCTTTTAATTTGTAAAAGCCTACTTTTAGTGGGCTTGAGTTTCCCAGGCTGACAGGCGGATAAACGCCGGGGAGAGACAGCGGGGATGTGCACGGCGAGGACGGTGCGGCGTTCCTCGCGTGTTGGGAGGAAAGGGATAAATCCAGCCAGCAAATATCGCTCCATACTTAGCCTATGCGCTGGTGCAGAAGGAATGCAGGATGCGGCCTGCAGGACTGATGAACAAAGCGAGGCACCAGAGTTTGTGAACCCTTAAAATAAACACTTGGGGTTGGGTGTTCGGTTTTTGGTTTTTTTTTTTTGCAGCGTGCAAACTAATTTTTACTCAGTTTAATTATTTTTGTGGAGAAATTTGAACTGACAAGGGTATGCAACTGCAAGGAGCCTTAGCAACCCGAGTAATAAAGAATCTCGGATGAATGTAATTCCTGCTCTGTTTCTACCGGGAGACTAAATAAGAAATGCCGAGAACCAGACTTCTCACTTGCTAGAAGCAGACAGGATTGGGGCCCCAAATTGAAAGCACATTCTTAAGTCATGTTAATGGCCCTGGGATGCAGTTCCTCATTCAAGCTCCATTATTGTCAGCCATGGGAAGGCTCCTTCTCCGGGTTGGGCTGGAGACAGTTTGTTCCTGTTTGGTAGAACCAGCTGGTAAAATCACAGCCAGTTCCCAAAATTGCCTATTTAAAAAATTGCCATCGGCAAGTTTCACTCCTGGCCTCTCCTGGGCAGCCCCCCAGGAGCAGACTCAGCTGGCATCTCCTCTTGGGCTTCTGCTCAGCCTCCGGCGGGGAAATCCTCATCCCCGACGGGGTGGGTGGAGAGGAACCCCTTGCCCACCCCTTGCCGGTCCCACTGTCTTGGCCTGCGGCTCTCCAGGCGAGGGGGCTGGGGAGCCTCGGTTTCTGCACGGTTGGGAGGTGCTCACGCAAAACCTGCCTCGGGTTGTGGAGGTTTTGTATTAGAATCATAGAATCATAGAATCATTAAGGCTGGAAAAGACCTCTAAGATCATCAAGTCCAACCATCAACCCAACACCACCATGCCCACTAAACCATGTCCCTAAGCTCCTCATCTACACATCTTTTAAATACTTCCAGGGATGGTGACTCCACCACTTCCCTGGGCAGCCTGTTCCAAGGCCTGACCACTCTTTCAGTAAAGAAGTTTTTCCTAATGTCCAATCTAAACCTCCCCTGGCGCAACTTGAGGCCATTTCCTCTCGTCCTATCGCTGGTTACTTGGGAGAAAGTATTGCTCTAAACAAGGCTGCAGCTTCCATCGCAGCGGATCGGGGTCTTCCCTCTGCCTTACGCTGTAGTCAGCTCCCAAAATGCGAAAGCCCCCGTGCCCTTTGATGGGCTGAGATGAGTGTCCGGCTTGCTCATGCCTTTTCTCTTCAGATGCTTTCACAAAGTTATAGACAATTTGGGGGTACTCTGGATTGCAAGCTCTTACAGCATCAGAGTCATAGACTGGTTTGGGTTGGAAGGGACCTTCAAAGATCATCTAGTCCAAACCCCCGCCACGGGCAGGGACATTTTCCATTAGATCAGGTTGCTCAAAGCCCTCACCAACCTGACCTTGAACACTTCCAGGGATGGGGCATCCACAACTTCTCTGGGCGACCTGGTCCAGTGTTTCACCGTCCTCATCGTAAAGAATTTCTTTCATATATCTGATCTAAATCAACCCTTTTTTAGTTTAAAACCATTACGCCTTGTCCTATCACTACAGACCCTGGTAAAAAGCCTCTCTCCATCATCCATTACAGTTACGTAGTCATGACTTTGGAAATGCTGTTCCGGTGGTATCTATGAGCAGAACCGCCTCACAGATGATGTGATCTCCTTGGCAGTGGCTGGCATAAGGTTAAATCCCTTATCTTTTATACATTTGTGTTCTTGTGAAACATGGTTTTTAAAGTCTCAGCAAATGCATTCGGGCAGTTTCTTTAAATAACCAGGGATGATAAAACGTTATCAGTGGAAAGGCCATCTGTTCCCCTTGCATTGTCAGAGGAGTGGAAGTGCAACTTCTTTCCACGCATCCCTTCCTCCCTCCAGCGTTCCCGGGATTTCCAGCTCAGGCACCCGTGGCTGTCATACCCATTTTCAAACCTCTTCTTCCAGTGTGCTTTTTCCAGCTATTTGTGTGCCCAAAATCAAGGTCTCCTTGGAGTAAAGGTCACTATCTCTGCAGCCGGCTGATGTACCTGGAGCTCTTCGTCCCTTTGAATTTCTCTATCGTTTGACACCGCTCACGTGTGTTTGTTTGGCCCAGACCAGGGGGACCAGTTAACCTTAATCAAGGCAGGCAAATGAAAGGCTGGGAAATAATCTTGTTGAAGTGTTTAGATTTAAAGATCTGACATTAGCGAGAGTAAATGTCAAATTGAGTTTAAACAACAGAATAACACTTGAAGGGCCAAATTTTTCTCTGGTGTATATGGCTGCAAATCCACTTACTTCCCACAAAGAATTTGGCTGTATTTCTAAGCAATTCCTGTTCAGAATCACGGGGCTGCTGAAGTTCATGGCAGCCACCCACTAACGAACCTGCGGTGCTCCGGCTCTCTGCACCCCCCCGCAGGTACCGGCGGGAGCTGCTGCCTCTCACATCTCCTACATGCAAAAAAAGCAGCTTTTTTGCTCTTCCTTATCCTATAATCTTCCTTTTATTTGGATAGCCCTTGTATTTTTCCTGCTGTTACCATCATACCTTGCTTTCTGTGTTGACTAGGTCCCTGTCCAGTGCATTTTCCACTAACCCCACCAGCCAGGATCCCCCCGAGCGCTCCGGGATCTCTGGTGTCGTTTCCCACCCACACTCGCCCTTTGAGGACGAGCAGGGATGAGCTGCAAATTGAAAACCCCCATTTTGAATCTATTCGTGTTTCTCCTGAAGGGCTTTTCATTCCCATGCAGATGCTCAGGAAACGATGTTTAATCATCCCTTGATTGAACAGAAAAAGAGCGAATATGCTCACATTCGGGTTTTTCTCAGAAGCTGTTAGACAATTGATCAAATTATGAGAAACCTCATTTGGCTCCGTGGGAGCATGGTCTTTAGTTGGGAACTTATTTATGAGGTCCTGTAATGAAGATAGATGATGGTACCCGGAACAGAAAACAGAGCTTGTAATTGAGAACGCGGGAAGGTAGTGGTGGTATTGTTAAGTACAAGCCCCAAGAAAGTACCTGAAAAAATTCCAGGACCCTGATGCTGCCTTCAGGTGCACGTGCTTGAGATTACTTCCAAGCACGCTTTCATCCAAAATTATTGTATGTAGCCGCACCTACCCGGCGTCTGTTGAAGGCAGCGGTCCTTGCAGCTCTGCGGAGGGTGAGTGGCAGGAGCAGCATGGAAGGAACATTAATTAAAGAGCGCTTATGAAGTAATTGGCATCAAACATCGCTGGAGCTGCCTTGCTGAAGAGTTGTAATTATTGCGGAACACGGTTGCTGGAGGCTATACACAAAATACGTTGTCACAGAGCGCAGGCGCAGCCCGGAGAAATAGCACGTGGGTGGCTTGTCTGGTGGGATGGAGAGCGGGTGGGAGAGCACCCGGTGTGCCGCTGCTGCTTCTCAGCTGGCCGGGCTGCTGCCGAGGCCACCGAAGCGTGCCACGCTCCTCTGCCGCGCGAGCAAAGTATCGTCGTTCCATCTCCCTGATGAAGTTCTCGTGGGCAGAGGGTGGGAGCAGAGAGCCGGTGCTGCTGAGAGGGCTTTCCTTTGGGAGTTACGGCATCCGCCCGGGGCTGTGGCCAGCGGATGTTGACGAATGGGAGAAAATTGATGAGATCGTGTTAAGCAGGCAGCGGGGAGGGCTCAGGAGGGTTTGGTTGTGAGAGTTTGACAAAGTGGTGGCAGGGAACGCGTGAAAGGTGCAGACACACCTCCTTATGAGGAGCGGCTGAGGGGACTGGGGCTGTTTAGCCTGGAGAAGAGGAGGCTGAGGGGAGCCCTCATCGCGCTCTACAGCTACCTGAAAGGAGGTTGTAGCCAGGTGGGGGTCGGTCTCTTCTCCCAAGTAACCAGCGATAGGACAAGAGGAAATGGCCTCAAGTTGCGCCAAGGGAGGTTTAGACTGGACATTAGGAAAAACTTCTTCACTGAAAGAGTGGTCAGGCCTTGGAACAGGCTGCCCAGGGAAGTGGTGGAGTCACCATCCCTGGAGGTATTTAAAAGACGTGTAGATGAGGCGCTTAGGGACATGGTTTAGTGGGCATGGTGGTGTTGGGTTGATGGTTGGACTTGATGATCTTAGAGGTCTTTTCCAACCTTAATGTTTCTATGATTCTATTCTATGATTCTATGACATGTTGGAAAAACATTAATGTGGCTGGTAAAGGGGGGGTTGTGTGTGTAGGTCACAAGGATGAGCTTCCCTGGATGAACGGAAGATGCGGTAGGATGGTGCGTGACTGTCGGATAAAATAATAGCCTTGTGTAAAAAGTGGGGCTGGACACGGTCCAAACTACAACTGACTTTCAGGTCTGTCTGTGCGTTTGCTTTTTGGAGGCAGAAGGTTTGTTTTCCCAAGGGTTATGTTTTGTGTTGGGATTCCCTGAAGAATTTAGGGATGGCTTAAATTTTGCATACCCCTCCCACCCCAATAAATCCATACTGGATTCTCCACCATCTGAAGTCAAGCACCCAGCTGGACGGGCAGCTCTGGCTGTCGTTCGTAGCCTTGCGGTAGGTCTCTTCTGCAGGATGCTGAGGGAGATGGTTCTTCGATGACTGTATTTAGCACGGAATAAAAAATTTGGTTTGCATAAAGAGAAGACCACCATCGTAACAGCGGGCTGGTTCTGGTTAGCTCGCCGGTGGCTTTGCAGCACCCTGCTCCCCGGCACTTCACTTCTCCGTGGCCACTTTCAGAATAACGTGTTATTAGAGAATAACAACGCATGACTCGGCGCGAGTCAGGCCATCGACATTCGCGAAGTAGATTCTGCAAGCTTATAATTTTGGGTGATATAACGGCAATGTGCTATCCTCCGGGAGCAGCGCTCACATCCCGTGCGCCGGATTCCCACCCCCGTATTATCTTTCAGGGCTTTCCCCTGCCGCGGCTCCCCGTCCTCCGTCCCCTCTCCAGGCAATTACTCAGCTGTTTCTCAGCTGTTCCTTGTAGCGTGTTGCTGTCGGGGATGAGAAGGCAGTACCGCTGCTCCATGGGTAGAGGTA
Organism: Fulmarus glacialis; assembly: GCF_000690835.1. NCBI lineage: Eukaryota > Metazoa > Chordata > Aves > Procellariiformes > Procellariidae > Fulmarus > Fulmarus glacialis. The sequence continues at coordinate 9,651 of NW_009208432.1, forward strand.
TTACTTCTATTTTTTTTTCCCCTTTTTTTATGGCTGGGATAAGCTGCCCCCGAGCTGCTGGAAGAGCTGTGGGTCGGGGACAGCCGAGTGCCGGGCGCAGCAGTGCCCGGGTCCGGAGGGAGCGGTGAATTGAACGGCTCGAGATGGTTATTTATGTTTCGTGAGCCTGGCATTGCTCATGTTCGTAGGAGACTGATTCCCGAGCTTTACAAAATGAGGCTCTTCAGAGGTGTGTAATTAGGGAAGGGCCAGTAAAATAAAACTGATCTCCTTAGGCTCAAGCCTTAACAAATCCTCGTGCTCCCTCAGCAGTTGCTGATTTTCACGCCGTGTTCAACCCGAGGCTGATGAATGAGGACCTGCTTCCCTTCCTCACCCCTTTAATCTACCAGGAAGCCTATTTGCAGTTACTGTTAGATTTGGTTTTAACCTGCTTTTCTTTTTTCCCATATCTGAGGGCATCCCGCTCTCAGCCACACACGCTAACAGCCTGTTATTATTGCTGCTTATCAGACCGTGCCCCTGCGGCTCCGCCAGTCGATGCTTTTCTTTTCCTGGTGGAGACACAAACCCGGGTTTCTCTGAGACGATTCTTTATATTGACCACAAGGTTTTCCAAAACCTGCAACCTCCGTATCCTCTGCAAGGGGGGACGGGGGTAAAGCCATGGCACAAGAGGGACGCTGGGCTCTGCCTTGGGAAGGAGATTGTGTCACTTGGGCACATCTCTGAAATGCACGCCTTGCAGGTTGGTCTTGGTTCCATTTTGAGGCAGTAAAGGCTTATTTAACTGGAGAAAGAAAAGCAGTAGCAATAATCGTTGTCATCTGGTTGTGAGGTTTTAATTAAATACCTATCGCTGTTCCTATTAGTTGCTTTTACAAACCTGGCACCTTTCATGCTGCTGAGCGGCTTTCACGTGCTGTCAGGAGGAAAAGCCTGATCAGGTCAGACCCACTTGTTCTCCCCTGGCTTCTCTTGTTAGTTCATTTGTCTTCAAAGGCTGCTGTCAGGGCTTCTCTTCCAGGCACGGAAGGTGCTTGCCCGTGTTTCTAGAGCTCGCGGGAGATTCAAGCAAAGGCACAAGCTTCTCTGTCCCCTTTGCATCTTCCAAGCCCTATATCCCAGTGCAAAAGCCCTTTGCTTCTCTTGCTCTGCAGCTTTGTGCATCGTTTCACGGGTGCCTCCCTGGGACCTCTGCCTGGTGATGCTCAGCTGGCCGGGGCACGGGCAGGGGGGTGGTGGTGGAGACCTGGCAGCAGAGAGGAGCTGCGGGGCAGGGTCCACCCTGGGTCTTCATCCATCTCTTCATGTTTTGAGGTTGTCTTTCTGCTCCAGTGCCTTTTGGGAAAGGAGGTCCCGATATCTTCAAGGCACAACTGCTCTATTCTCCCTTGGTCCTTTCACATCCCTCCTCCTGAATGCCGCTGAGAGGAGAACCCTCAGAAGCAGGACCCTGCAGCTCCGTGCCCTCGTTATCCATATCAAGGCAAGGGACTGGGGATTAATACCCAAAATCTGAGCCCAGCCAATGTATCCTTAGTCATCTAATACCTTAAACAGCCGTGCGACCTAAGGAAGCAACTGGGAAGTAATGTGTTAATAATTTTCTGCCGTTTCCTAATCTTGCTTGCTGGATCCTTTTCAGTGTTGCTCCTGACCTCAGAGTTATGCTCATTCATTCCTTGTGTGGTGGGGCCGGTCGCAGCTCCCCGCCACAGCCTGCGTTTCTCCCAGGCTTGGTGGGAGACATTTCGGCACTGAATTGTTTCCCAATGCGCCCGTTGAGTTTCTCTTAAGGAAAAAGTGATGCTGGGGGGTCCTGAAAAAATTCCTAATTTCAAAATAACAAATCGATTTGGGGGAGACGCATTGGATTTGTGCGTGTTTCCAAACCTGAGCTGTGCAGAGGGAACCGCTCGACTTGGCTTCGCCTGCTTTGTGCGTTCGTGGGAAATAAAAGCGCGTGTGTGTGCGTGTAAGGAGACGAACCCAACCTAATGCCTCCGAAGTGCCGGTTGCTTTTCACAGATCCAGCCGTCTGTTGATTATCCCAAGAGCGAGTTGTTATCTCGCTGTTACGTGTTGAGTTTGGAGGGTAAATGGAGCGTACGTTGTGCTGCGCCTCGTAACGCTCCCAGCCTCGGCGGCGGCAGAGCTGAGAACGTGGAGGGAGCTGCTCACGCTCCGTGTTGCGGCGTTCGCTGCCATTTTCTCTCGCCACGGCTTAGGGCGAGAGATATGCTCTTTTCTTGGGGGGGGGGGTGTGGATCAGGGTTTTCCTCAGGATTGCACGGTGGGTTTGCCTTTGGTGGGGCATCTTCATCACCCAGGAGGTGCCACCTTGTCCTATCATCCCCACCATGCTCCAGCCACAGAGCTGGGGGAGAGCTGGAGCATCTGATCCCCCGGGAGATGGCTGGTGGAGCTCATTAAAGCGGCACCTGCTCCCGGGGCCCGCTCGCTGCCGTCACTTGGAGGCACAGCCCCTGTAATCCACACTGTCCCCTGAACTCCACTTTCTTTCCCACATCCACAGCTGCTGCGAGAGTTGGGCTTGCTCGGGGCTTTTCCAGCGCACTACGATTTTACGCGGTGTTCAGGCTTTCCGAGCTGCTTCAGCCTAGTTTTTTTTTCTTTATTTGCATAAAAATGAGTGTCAGCTTCTCGAGTCACCCTGCGCCGCAGAGGACTCTTGGTCCCCCTCATCCCAGATGCCCCAGGTAGGGCAGGGTTGGTCGCGGTGGTTTTCTTCTTGCAGAAATTTGCAGCTCAAAGGAAAGAAGTCAATGGAGTGAACATTTCATGTTTTCAGGAAAAAAAGGTTGACTGTTAGAAACCTGAGACCCCAAACATCACACAAAACCAACTGAAAATGGCTTCATCTTTTTAAATGGGAAATGGGTCTCCTCTCCGAAGAGGGAACTCTTCGGCGATGTTTTTGTTTCATTCACAAACCCACTTTTCCCTCATTTGGATAAAAGCTCCCTCAGAAAATGTGTGACCTTTGCTATGGTGGGAGCTGAGCTACCGAAGGACAACTCCTCAGAATAGGGAAAAAGGGGAAATAAGGAGGCAAATAATGAAATACGTCAGTTATTTCATAAATTTAGGACAGCCAGAAAAAGTCCATTCTGAAGACTGAGGTACACATGTGGGTTGTATATATAATTGAGGTTTATGGCCCACAGGAGCAACTGTAACCAAAATGCAGAAGAATCCCTGCCCTGCCCTGTGCCAGGTTCTCCCGGGCTGACATTTCAAAGGGGGAAGGATGGTGAAATAATTTCTTCGTCACTGCTGCTGCTTTTCTGCCACCGAGCACATTCACATTCCGGGTGTCACACAAGGAGATAACTGAAAAGCTGTTCTGGGCTTGTTTAGCAAAATGAAATTGTATCTCCTTCAGCCTTTAAGGAAAAGTCATGTCACTAGTCAAGTATAAAGAATTGCTGACCCTTGCTGCTGAGATAAGGGTATGGTATCAGGCTTTTTTCTTCCCTCTTCTCCCTGCTCGATAGAAGTTAGGAGTGTGCCTGCCTAAAGACACAAATCAAAGCCCATCGCTTTTACCTGGAGTGAGATAATGCCGCCAAGAACAGAAAGACCCAGAAGGGCGGCTGGTTCGCTGAAGCTGGTGGGACCCCATCCCCACGTCTCCGGCACCAGGACCCCCGTGCATGGCAGGAATCGCCCCGCCGGGGCTGCTGGCCGTGCCAGTCAGCTTGAAGCCCAGTGCTCGGGCTAAATCCTGGCGCCTGCGGTTTTCCGCCTGCCGGGTCCTGCTGCCATTCCAGTGGGTGGAAAGAATGCCCCGAGCCCGGCGGGGGCTGCTTTTATCTGCGCAGATACCGGGGCCCCTTTTGGAAACTCTGCTGGGGAGAGGAAGATAATATAATAAGAATGTGACAGTGAGAAGGAAAGGTAAAGCAATGAGAAAAGACAACGCCTGACAGCCTGGGATGGAAAGAGATACTTACAGGAGGAGATAATTCCTATCTTTATGCCCAGGGAGGTTTCTGTCCATTAGTCACTTTAACATTAATAAGAGTTGTGTGGCCAAGTCCTAAAGAGTGGCTTATTATGAAGAGTGCAGCCCACTATAAAACATGTCATCCAGAGTGATAGACTTGCCTTGCAGCTCCGTTATCCCAGAAATGTGATGATAGAGAGAAATGAGGGCTGCAGCCTGCTGCAGCTGCTCTCCTGGAAGAGGTGTCCGGCTCATGCTCGGCTGCCGGTGGCACTCCGCTGTCCTGCGCTCCCTGCTCGCACCCCTCGCTGACGTCGGCCCCGCTGCTGGCTACGTTTTGGAAGAAGCTACGGAGCCCTCCGGCATGACTGGAGAAGTGGGAATTTTGAATTCTTCATCCCAGTGTGCCTGGAGGACGTGGATACCCAAAGGGCTGTTGAGGGAGTAGGATGAAGACCTCACTGTTGGGCTCACTTGCTCAAGCTCGTTATCTCCGGTAGCATCCAGCCTTCACCCTCTGACAGCCCATTGATGTGTTGTGAGCTGGTGGCCTCCATCCAAGTCCCGCAGACCACCCACCGCGCACGTCCACGGGGCTCGTTAGTTCCCTTATCGCATACAGAAGTCAAAAGACAGGTCATGCTATAGGTGCTGGGCTTCACTTTCTATGTGTGCGCAGTCAGGTGAGACACAAGGGTATTTGGTGCGTCTCTGCTCGGCGTTACTGCCTTTACCCCAGCAACTCAACAACTACTATCGCTGAAATGCCTCTTGGAGGGGAACCTCTCTGCTGCTCGTGCAGCCTTTGGCTGGGGGGAAAGTGCCCTCGAGTGCGTAGGGCAAGGTCCGAGCTCCGCTGGCAAGCTGGCTTCCAGCGCCCTGGGTGACGGTGACACTCCTGAATTAATAAGAGCGTTTCAAGTCCACGCTCTGTGTGGTTGCCAGCCTTGGAAGTTTTGCCAGCTCTGTTATAATAACGAAGGCAGATTGCAAAACTATTCAGAGGAGAAAGCCGTGCAAGGAGGGGAGGCGATGGAGCCGTTTTGCATTGCAGCGGCGGCGGGGAGGGCCTGCCGCGCGGGGAACGGCGGGGGAACGGGAGCCTCTAAGAGCAGGAGCAGGTTTCATGCAGCCCTTTCAGCTTCGGGTCTCCCAGTGCTTCGTGAAGGAAATAAGCACCATTGCTTTTGTTTTTCCCAGCGGATAGAATTGAGCAGGAAACTTTAATTGAATGATTTGAGGGTACGGGGGGGTGTCTGCTGCTTTTGAATGGACTCGCCAATAGGGCCGAGTGGAGGAGAACAGAATTTCGGGGACGAGAGACAGCGGGTGAGTTGGGTTGACATTTAGGAAATAAAACAAGGGGCTGCCTGTGAGTGGAAGAAGGATGATCCCCGATTATCTGGGTTTGTTCTCGGTGCTCACTGCTTTGGAGTCAATAGCTCATTCCTCGTCATGCAAGGGTAGAGCAAGACAGACGCATGTTTAGTTTAACAACCAGAAAAGAGAAGCCAAGAGGGAGAGCCCGGGGCCGGACACTTTCCAAGGCTGATGACCACCTCCTCCAGCAGTTCATGGGACGATTTGATGGTGCAAAGAGCCACCCGATGAGACTCGTGCAAGGCTCACCTGAAGGATGCTCAGGGGCCAGCCGGCGGCTCTCGTCCGCACACCTTCGGGGCAGACCTGCAGC
>NW_009208432.1:15361-18317 GCF_000690835.1 Fulmarus glacialis
TGCCAGGTACTTTTAAAATGCTTCAGCAGTGTTCCCTTGGTAACACTTTCAGACGCGGATCGCAACGTGTGTAGGAGAAATATTGAACTCTACATCCAGCCACTTAATTACACGGTGAGCACCGTCCCGTTAGCGCATTAAATGCACAGCTATTCCTGTTTCTCAAATGCAGATGTTATTTTTAGCTCTGACACGTTGCAAGTATCAAGTAACCGGCAGGATCAAGTAACCGCTGTCAATGCGGTGCCGGGGAATTCGCACGGGGGAACCCTTGGGATTTACCGTGTAAGTTAAGACTGGCCCCGGCTGCCAAGGATGAGGCTGGATTTCCCCAGCCATCCCGACCGGCTGCCGCTGCGTGCCCGGTGGGTTTGGGTTTGCTCCGGTGTTGGGCTGGACCGGTACCGGTGTCTGCTGCAGCTCTGGCCGGTGTTTGGGGGGTCCAACCCAGCATCGCTTGTCGGGAACTTGGTGTCTCCAGCCGGTGCTCGTGGGTGCAACAAGGCTCCTCTCCCGCTGCTCCGTGCAGCGTTCCCCATCCCGAGGAATGACCGACACAGTGTGCAAAATTACTTATGCCAAAGGTTTTAAAGCAAAGGGGAAAAAAAATGAACTTTCTGTTCAATGCATGGCAATCTGGGTTCATTATAGCTCCCTGCCAGCTCTGGTCTCCTTCTACCAGCCACTCGTTTTATTAATTTGTCCATCTGCTTTGAGGGAAAGTGAGTGAAGTGGTACGGGGGGTTTTCTCTTTCCTTTTTCAGTCTGAGAAACCGGAGAAAAAAATCAGCTGGGAAATCTAGGTCATCCCATTGTGGCTCGATCTGGGTCTTGAAACCATCAAGCTGGGCTTGTTTGAAAGTGGTCATTTCTTTCTCAGTCTCAGTCTTTTGATTTTATTTGGATTTTATTTTATTCAGTCATCTGGAACAAGCAGGCGCAGAGGGGAGGTGAAAGCAGAGAACGCTGATAATAGTTCTTCGGCAGCAAGTTGGGCATCAAATAGCTTTATCTGTGGGTTTTGTCCTTTTTTTTTGCTCCCATTTGCAGCGGTTGAAAGGCATTCGCAGAGGGGCCAGGGCAGGCGGGCGCGGGTGCCGTAGGAAGGCTGGTTATCCCCGGACTTTGCAAAGATGATGTGCTGGCAAGGGTTGTGCCATGTGAGCCGAGCGGCCCACCCCGATAGTTGATATTTTGCTGGAAATCTCTGTTCTTTCTGCACATCGAGCATCGTGGGGAGGCCGTTGGCAATTGCTCCTCTGTCCCTTCCTCCAACCTCGGCTGCAGGGCAGCGGTGCCCGCATCCACCCCGCTCCTGTGCCCACCGCTGCCCCAACAGCATCCTTAGTCGTAGGATAAACACCTCAGTAAGTCGAAGGCTTGCGTGTTCAGACTGTGGGGTTTTTTTGGCCCACGTGTCCCAGCTGACAGCCACCCTGACTTGGCTTTTTACCCCCAGAGGGTTTCTGTGGGGTTTTGCTGCCTGCAAACCCAGAGCTTGCTGCTTTGATGCAAACTCCTTCCCTGCAGTCTCTGAATCCGGCGCTTGCAACCTCTTGCTGGTTCATTTTAATCATGTCATTAGCCCAAAACTTCGCAGTTCTGGGCTCTCGTGGCAGGATGCTCAGAGGTGTGCACCGCAGCCGGCGTGGGATGCCTGCTCACAGTTTCCCACGGGAGGGAGAGACGCGGATCCCCTGTGCTCTGCATGTTGCTCTGTGCCCTCTCCTGCATTACTTCAGCCTCTTCTATCTGAACCTTTCTTTAAACCTGTAATGTGGATTTTTCCTCCTTCCCCCAGTCTGTCTGTTATCCCTGCAAGGTCTCACAAGGTGGCAGTGTTATTGCTAGTCCACCAGCGGGGTTGCTTGGTATTTGTTCAGCACGGTAAATATATGTCTTTAAAGTCAGCTTTGATATTGGTTATGATGCTGCAGAATGTGTTTTATAATATAGGAGGAAATATTAGGCGCAGGTGGCTGAGAGCAGCCCGTCCCTGTGCCCACCACGGAGGGCTTGCGTGGTTTGTCCTCCAGCATCCACTGGAGCACGTGGGACATGGGACGTTGCCAGCACCTCCATCTCCCGGGGACCGGGAGCCACTTGCAAGAGCAGACATTAAAGCAGCCAGAAATGTTTTCTCCAACTAGGAAGCAAAACCTCATCTGCGCCGTTGTAGCAAGGTCCCCGACCATTAACGGAGGCAATCTTTGTCGCTGGTGTCTGGTTTCGATGTTGTTTTGTTCCCCTGGTTCTCCAAAGGGGCTGGGGAGCAGCAGCCGCGGCAGCAGAAGTGCACTTCTGTGAGCGCAGCCGACCTCTTTGTTCAGAGCGTGTGCCGGGGGCTGCTGCTGCCTCCCCCCAGGGGAGGAACGGCTTTGGGGAAGCAAGATGAAGATGGGGACGGGATGCGCGAGGCCGGGACGGTGCCGCTCTTTGCGTTAGCACCGCAGCTCAGCGGCTTGGCAGAGATGGAGGTCAGCCCGCAGCTTGGGGTGCAAAGGGCACCCCGGCACCAGGGTGCAGGCAGGGAGCTGCCCCGGCTCTGCCCCAGGGTCTGCCCCGCGGCTTCCCGCCTGTACCACAGTAATTCAATGCCAATATGGAAATACATTATTAATGGGCAAAACTGGAGACAAATTCAGGCTCTGGGAGGCTGGGAGCTAAGGAAAAGCCCAAACTCTGCCTGTGTTTTCCATAAACTGTCCCTGTCCCTCTGCTGCTCCCCAGCGCTTTGAAGCATTGGGCTAGAGGACAGACACAAGAGCATTTTTCTCAGCCGTATTTCCTGCATTTATCTGCTGCTGCTCTGCCTCCCGCATTGCTGTCTCACGAGTGCCTGAATTTCCTACTACGTGGGCGCACGGCGCTCGGGGCTCCCAGAGCCAAAGTCCCCAGGAATACCAGGGGGGTTCGGCAGCTGACACGGGATGTCGGAGCGGGAGGGAGCCGGGGT
>NW_009208432.1:18442-20176 GCF_000690835.1 Fulmarus glacialis
CCACAGGGCTAGCCCTCCCGCTCCTCCTGCACCATTGGAGACCCCTGTAAAATCCCAAGGGGGAGGGCAGTAAACCCCAGCTGGTGCAGGGCTGTATGCGTCACCGGGGCAGGGGGGGGTCCCCTCTGCCACCCCAGATCTGGAGCAATGGGCGAGACGGTGCATCACGCAACGGAAAGCTTTGCTCCAGCACCCGGCGCTGCTGCTGACTGGATCAGAGCCAAAGCTGCTCTGCTGGGTCCCCCTTTTCCTGGCCCCCTCCAAAGACATGCATCAGGTCTTGGGGTGCTGGCGGTGGGGAGCCGAGGTGTGCACCCTCAGCTGCTGCACGCTGCCGCTTCCCGGCGATAACGAGCTTTATGGCTTGCAAAAGCGATTTCCCATCTTTGCAGCTCCATCTGCATCGCTTATTGATAGAGCAGAGATGAGGTAGCCAGGCACCACCATTATTTACTTTATTGAAAAGCTTCTGTGTGTCTCTGTTGCTATAGTATGGCAGGATTACAGGTTCAGGAAGCACTTAGCTTATCCTGTGCCCAGCCCGACAGATTTTAGCCTAAAATGCTTAACGTTGTGCACGTGCTTAAGTGCTTGGCTGAACGGGAACCCATAGGAGTGTGTAAGCGCCGAAAAGTTTTAGGTAGAAATCATCACAAACACCGAGCTGATCTCTGAATCCTCGCTGTTGCTGAATATCGGTGGGAGTAAATGCCATTTTGGATGGCTGAGCCCGCGCCGATGTGTGGTCGGGGGTCCATGGGAAGGGCTGGAGGGGGGTTTGTTAGTTGTACAAGCTCCATCAGGCGGCAGAAGCAGAGGAGATGGGGGCTGCGGGACTCCCCTGCGAACCCACGTTAAAAGAAGCAGCCCCGGAGCTCAGCGGTGGCAGCGATGCTCTGCTCGGCGGCCGCAGGCACGCACACATCTGCCGGCCAGAGCTCTTGGCTCTTCTCTGGGTTTCTCATTTCTTTGGTGCGAAAGCAGCTTTTGAAACCCGGGGGACTCCTCGCGAGCAGAGGGGTGACCGGGATCTCTGAACAACAAACGCTGGAGAGCTTTTCTGAAGAGCGAGCTGTAGGCTTTGTAGTTTGCACCCTATCCGCCCGTCTCCCAAAAAAAAAATGGGAGCAGTGCCGCCCAGCACTCCTGCCGGAGCAGCGGCCAGGCGAGGCAGAGGCAGATAAAGCGTTAGACCCAAAGCATCAGACTCCCTGTGAGGAGCAGGGAGTCGGACTCCTTGGCAGGATAAGGGGGAACGGTTTTAAACTAAAAGAGGGTAGATTCAGACTAGATATAAGGAAGACATTTTTTATGATGAGGGTGGTGAAACCCTGGCAGAGGTTGCCCAGAGAGGTGGTAGATGCCCCATCCCTGGGAACATTCCAGGTCAGGCTGGACGGGGCTCTGAGCAACCTGATCTAGTTGAAGATGTCCCTGCCCATGGCAGGGGGGTTGGGCTAGACGACCTGTAAAGGGCCCTTCGCGAGGAGCAGGGAGTTGGACTCAATGATCCTTATGGGTCCCGTCCAACTTGAGATATTCTATGATTCTGTGATTTACAAGAAGGAATCTAATACCTTCTCCTTTAATAGTGAAGAATTAAAAAATTCTCTCTCTGTGGGTTCCCATCATTTAGCAGCATCCAGAGGAGTAGGTCTTGCCTTCGGCATCATGCTGCGATGCTGCGGTCATTGGAGTGAGCCTTCAGGGAAGAGCCTGATGCCGCTGCCAGAG
>NW_009208432.1:20207-51256 GCF_000690835.1 Fulmarus glacialis
GGTTCACTCCTACCCGCCATGTGAACACCCAGAGAGCTGGATTAAATTGTGATGGAGCTGGGCTTCCTCCAAGCCTCAGCTTTAGGCTTATATCCCAGCCATATGGCCAAGGACGCCACTAACTTCTCTCCGACCTCCCTGCAGAAGGCATCTTGCGATGCCTCGTGTGCGTCGCCGTAGGGCTTTCAGCGTCGTTACGCTCGTTGGCGATAAGAGTAATATATAATATTGATGTAGATCATCTGGCAGTCTTAAAGTGCTTTTAAATTGATGATCTGAGCATCAGAACAAGTGTTGGTTGTAAAATCAAACCGCTGCCATTCTGCGGTATTGCAGGCACAGGCTGAGCCAAGATTTTGAAGTAAAAGGCAATTTCAGGGACTGCAGGACCAGTGAGAGTTTTTTTCGTCCACCTCTTTTGAATAAAATTGGTTTGTTTGCTCTCAATTAATATATATGCTTTTCCAAAATGTGTCAGTTAAAAAAATCCTGAAGGGGATTAATGAAATAAACACTTTTGCTTTTCTGAATTTGCTTTTGTTGGTTATTTCAGAGCTTTCCTTTAGGAATTCAGAGCTTTTTCTTGGGAATTTTCTGCGGAGGGTTTTTTCCGCGCATTTCTTCATGCTGTTCCGTAGCATGTCAGAAGTGGCAGAGCACAAAGTCCGACTGTTTTATTATTGCACAAAGATGAGGCGTTGCTCCAAAACGTTTCAGTCTGTCCCCTGTAGCATCTGCCCGTAATGACTTTAAAAAAGTAAATTAAAAAAAATGCTTCGGTTAATGCGTCAGTAGCACATGTCAGTAGTGAATAATTCCATACTGCTGTTAGTACTGCACCAGGGAAACCTCGTCAAAATAACCTACAACACCACAAGGAAAAAAAAAAAATCAGAATTTCTTACTTCTTGTCTTTTTTTTAACTCCGCCGTGTTTTTTCAGAAATGCTCTTGGCAATGCACCGGGCGCAGCCTCTCGCCAGGGACTGCGAGGGCTCTGCGGGTCCGAGGTGCCCTGGGAGCGGGCGCAGCCTTGAGAAGAAGGTGGTGGTGTTAATTTGGGGTGCTGGTAGTGTTTCTCTTGGGGTGGGAAGGGCATATGCCTGCACTGAGATGTGCTGAGCAGCTCGCTGAGCAATTCGTCCTGGGCCAATGCCCTGGGCTACGGTTTCCCCGTATCCTGTTTGGAGCAGGGCTCGGGAAAGGAGGCAAGCAAGTGAAAATCCAGGCTTGACCAAAATTTTCAGTTTTGGTGGAGGAGGCAAGAGTTTGGGTTTGCAAACTCAGCCCATAGCAAGAAAATAGGAAATTCCTTATTACCGATCTGGAAATGTATCCCTAAAAAATGTGACACACCGAGCCCAGCTTTGTGGCAAGGAAAATCTATGATTTAAATTTTAATCCCAAAGGCGCTGGATAAAAACCAGGAAATCTGGAAATGTAGGAGGGCACAGGGAGGCCTGAGGAACTCAGGGCACAAAATGCCTTCATGAAGATTAAAACCAATATTGCTGCTTTAGCTTTCAGATGGTTGTGCAAGAGAATTGTTATGAAAATAATAGTTTGAGCTGATAGTAATGAGCTAATAGTTCTGTTATCCTCTAATATTAAATGCAAACAAAAGCCTATTATGTTTTTCGATCTGAAATAACTTTTGTATATGCGCTGTGAAGTACGGTGCAAGCGGGCTCCTGCTGCAAATTCATCATCTCTCGAGGTGCCTTTGTCAGGGCTGGAGAAGTTTTCTCTGTCTGGTCTTGCTCGCCCAAGTAAGGGACGGGATCAGTGACATGAGGACAGGCTGGGTGTCACCTGTGGTGACCTGGGAGCGGTGGGTGCGTGGCTGGCCCCAGCCTTGCCCCAGCGATACCCTATGTCTTTTGTGAAGTTACTGGTCCTGGCTGGGACATCGCAGGCTGCTCATGTGGGAGGGCTTTTTGCTGGGCTTTAAGTGTCCCCTTGTCCTCGTCAGCCCACGCACGGGGGGGGAAACATCACACAACTTGTACATCTTCGTGCAGCCAAGGGCAAAATTGTGGCTAGTCACAGGTCTGGCTCTCCGGGGAGTATTTCTGCAACGTACAACTCAATAATTAGGGATATAAGCTTAGCAGCATCAAGCATGAGCAGAGGGAGTCAGCAAATACGGCTTTGTCCTTTGCTCTGCCTTGCAACAGGGAGAAAACCTCCGTGTGGGTCGTTTTTGGCTCCGTCTCGGCATCTCCCTGCAGCACAGATGTCCCCCGTCTCGTTGAGCTGGCCAGGGGCTCAGCAGGGAGAGCTTTCCCAAAGCTGCAGGAGGGGGCTGAAGGAGACCCCTCAGCTTTCCCTGCACACGTGGTCGTGACAGACCCCAAAGAAAGTTTCTGGAGCAACTCTCTGAGCTTCGTAACGTTGCATGGAGGCACCTGGGCCACCCGTGCGTAGCAGAAGAGCCAGCTCCCAGCGCCGTGCACAAAACCATATGGAAGAAGCAGCGTTTTTCTCCCACGCTTCTCCCCAAGAGGCCCTTCTGAGAGATGACATTTTTTCTTTAACCCACTGGTTTTTTTCTGGGGTCTGAATTAACGTGTGAAGCCCACAAATGAGGATGCTTTTTTTTTCCCTCCCTTCCTTTTTTTTTTTTTTTTTCCTTTCATTAAAGGCTCCGGCATGGGGATGTGATTCGAGGAATGGGCTGCTCTGAGTATTTTAGTCATTTGGGTATCCAGAAAAAGCCAACCTAACGGCATGTGTGTGCGGAGTAGGCTTACTCCAGACATGCCTCCTTAAGTGGATTTCTAGAAAAAGACGAGAGCTGAGGGGAGATAATTTCGACACTGCATCCCACTGTGCTGGGTGGCAAGTGCGTACGTCACCTCCGGCGCGGCTTGGCTTCCTAAATCCCCCAGCAGTTTGAAAATGTCACCCTTCATCTTTCACCCTCTTCATCAAGATTCATTTTACCAGAGAATGGCCCCAAAAAGGACGAAGGGTGCCGTATTATGAGACTTTCCAGGGTGTAGCGTTGTATGGAGAACGAATGTCCCTGGAAGTATATAAACTGCTGCTGCTTTATCCCTTGCCTGCTAAGTCCCAAAGCTTGTTAAATCCAAAGGTTTGTAGCGATGGTTTAGTGTCTTAAGCATTGACCCAAATTACCTGCTATCTGTCCTCTAAGTGATTAGAAACGCTGCGGCTTGGGGAGAGATCGTCTCCTCCGCAAGCCTTCCCATGGCCCGACAGTTCTGCATTTACAAGTTTTATTGCTTTAGAGTGCATTTGATAGCAACAATTTGACTTTTACTTATTGTAATGCTTTTTTTTGTAAACAGACTGGTTTGGTTTGAGTTTGTTTTTAAAAGCCTTGTTCATCTCTAATCCAGAATAATACTATCTCCGTGGCTTTTAATGTGATTAAATAAGGACAGCCCATGACAACACTGGGCAATTCAGTTTCCCAAAGTATATTGGATTTAGCACCGAGTGAGGCTGCTGGGCCATAAAAGGAAGAATTTTGCTGGGCTGGTTCGGGCAGTCCTTACTTCAATCCCCATGTTCTCCCTGAAGGTCACTGTAGTACAAGGGCTCCATAATTAAAGGGTGGGAAAGGAGAGCCTTTTTCAGTCGGGTTTAGCCCCATCTCTGGGTCTCTTAGGCTAAGCTGCGCCGCATTCCCCGCCTGCGATGCTGGAGCTCTTAACGTCAGAGGATTTCCTTGCTTAAAAGCTCATTGGTGACCAGTGATGGGAGTGGGGTGACCTCTGCATTGCCATGGCCGTGGACTTGTCCACCGTTAAGTAACCGCTCTGCAAAGCTCTTGGGATCGCACAGCCGGCACCATCGCATCTCCCGTCCTCCCTCCATCACCCTCATGCACGTTCTCTGCTCTGGAAGGGAGATGCTGAAGCACCCAGGCAGGACCCAGGAGCGATTAGTTCCCTGTGTGATCTTGTGCCAGTCACTCAACCTCATTATGTCCCGCTTTCTTTGTGCTTAACCAGCGGATAATCTCTGGCAAAGTAGCTTTCCGTAAGGTGCTATAGGATAAACCCGTCGGCGGCTCCGAGGTGCTCGAAGGTGCTGTGCTGCGGGGCTGTGCCAGCGGATGAATCCACCGAGCGTGGCAGAAACCTGTAAATACAGCAGTGAGAAGAAGTTATAGGAAAAATAAAGTGCCTACTTACTATTATCGCCACTCCTCGTAACAGCGCTGCAGAAGTAAGTCGCAATCCACAGACAAGGGAAAGCCACGGGCCAAAATCCTCCACGGGTGGAAAGTGATCTAGGGATTGGGCTTATTATGTCTGCTTGCATAAACTCACACGGCTCTCTTGATATAACCTTAAAGCTCTTCAAATCCAAATTCCTCATGTATCTGTAAAAATTTTTCAGGTCTTTTTTTCCCCAATCCTGCCAAACCCTAAAAAAGACGGTGCTTGTCTTCAGCTGCGAGGGATCGGGCGAGGGTGCGTGTGTCTTCCAGGCTTGGGACCACGACTCTCAGCCTGCGTCCCCAAAGCTCACTGTCAGTTTGGAAAGGGAGACAACGACTCCCGTCAAACCGTGGCTCATTGCCATGTCTGCCACCAGTTCACAAAACCAAAGGGAAATGCTGTGGCATGTTTTCAGCTTGCTATTTTCCTGGCTCCCTGGAAGATGGTTTGTAACGATGGGGCAGTTTCTCCATGTCCGCGGTGTCATTCGTGGCTGTCAGAGATAATGGAAGGTGATGGTGGTGGGATGAAAGCAAAGCCACTTCTTCTGCTTCTCTGAGTGTAGTTGCCCTTTAGGTAAATGATAGTCACTTCCACAGCAATTAGCGCTTTCTGAAGTGTGCTTGATTAAATTAGATATCCCTCTTCCAAAAGTAGCAATAATTAATTTATCAGCGACTTGAGTGCTGGCAACTTTGTCACTTTGCTGTCAACTTTCAAAGACATCTCCAAGCAGTTGGGGAAGGGAGAAATTATTTTCAAGTCCTTATTTCTATGAATTCTGAGACTACCCGTTGGGGCCTTTTCTTTTAAACATATGTTTAGTTTCTGAAGCATGGGCTTAGCGTGCAGTCAGGTGGATGGCACGTGAAGCGCTGAAGTGAGGCGAATGTCTTGTATTTTGAATCAAGACCACGTCTCGTGGTTGATAGGTCTGGACGCTAGATTTCCTTTTTTAGCAGAAATAGAGGTGCTGCAGGGAAGCACGAAAAGCCAGTCTTCCCGACGAGCAAAGTGCAGGATGGGTCTCTGCGCCCGTTCATCTCCCGGCGTTTCTGAGCCGGGAAACGCCAGAAGCTGCCAACGGTGGGAGGATGCTGGCCCCAGTCCAGCGGCTCGTTTCAGAGCTTCGTTACTGCTGTGGCTGCAGAAACTGCTCCTGGCACCGAAACGGCACGATGGGCTGCCGGCGGTGGCCTTGGCCAAGGCTACGTGGAGGTGGCCACCGTGCACGCCAACCTCCACGTGCCCCAGGGATGTGCCGGCTCGCGTCGGCGCTGCTTTGCACGCCTCTGTGCCAGCCTCCGTCGGCAGACGTGGCTTTACTGTCCTCCCTTCCTAGCAGGAGCTTTGCCGGCAAGGTCAGCTCATGGCACACGGGTCTGCTGACAACGAGGGAAGTAGGCATG
Organism: Fulmarus glacialis; assembly: GCF_000690835.1. Taxonomy (NCBI): domain Eukaryota; kingdom Metazoa; phylum Chordata; class Aves; order Procellariiformes; family Procellariidae; genus Fulmarus; species Fulmarus glacialis. Next base: position 25,812 of record NW_009208432.1, read on the forward strand.
AAGTATAATTAAATTGAAAGCATACTTAAACTGTTTTCTGAGCACTACGTATGAAGGAGCACGGATATTCAGAGCATATTAAACTGTCAAATTTAATAAATTGTAAGCAGCATGGCTATGGGCCAACACCAATGCATATTTTTTGCAGCACCATTTAATTAAGAGTGAGTATTGTTCTTTAAGCCTATTCATTGTTCGTCTGAAGCAGAGTGCACAGTAAGAGCAGTGGAGATGAGTTGGTTCAATAAATTAGACCTGGCTGCTGCTTCTTCGTTCGGTAGCATTGAATCTTAACCCAGAAAAAGGAAATACCGTGGGAAAGATAAGGGCGTTACAGGGAGAGAATAGCCATGGCGATGTGACGAAGGAACCGGTGCTGCTTGCTCCATCCACAGGCGGTTTGATCGCAAGGGATGCGTTTAACATGTTCATTGAGATGAGTTAAAATGGCAATGGGCCAGGGCTGGAGCAGGTCTTAATATTGGTCATTGCTTTTATCCTACGACACAGCCGGCTGGTCGCGTGCTCTGCCAGGAGGAGTGTGCTGAGCTGGAGCGCAGCGTTATACCTTCAGTATTATCTTGATGAAGATGGCTTTTCTTTTTTCTTCCATTCCAGTCTTGTTCCTCTACAGCCTTTGGAAGCAAATTGAGCAGACCAGGTCATGAGAAGCCACCTCCTACAGAAACCGCTCAAATGTGGTCTCTGGCATTAAAAATGATGACGAGGTCGTGGGAGCTGTTGAAAAAGAAAATTATAAGAGGGGCGAAGGACCCTGCCTTTCTCCCCAGGGTCGTGCACATTGGGAAATCATCTCCAGACCTTCTGAGCAGCTTTGCACGGGTGGGATGCTTTGCACGAAGGCATTTGCATGGTTGCATGTGTGGACCCATCCGTCTGGGGTCAATAGCTTTTTTCCACGTCTCAGCTTTCCGAATCAAGCGACGGCCAAAGGGCCTGTTTGGGCTGCAATTTCCTGAGCAGAGACTGCCACCAAAAACACCAGCAATTTTAGAGGGAAAGAAAAAGAAGGTGATGGAGAGGATGGAGGTGCTCTGGGCCATGCAGAAGCTGTCTGCCTTGTGTTGCTGCTTGGTCCAGCTCTGGGCTGGGGTCAACTAATTTGGCAGTGCTATGCTGGGTTAAGAGATAGCTAGCAAAGAGGATGTGTTTGTATGTCTCAAAATTTCACAGACATTGATAAAGTCTGGGGAAACCAGTTACTGTTCTATGGACATGACAGGAGGGCTCACTCCACAGAAATGTGTGAAAATAACCCCAATTTTTTGTGATTGCTTCAGGACTTCTTTTCCAAAGCCCTCAAAGGCAGGGTTGGGAAGGGCTGCTGGGTGATACGAAGTCTATTCTGTGAAAACTCAGGTCCAAGGCTTGAAAGTGCTGCCCTGCTTTGCAGAAACTTCTTGAGCATCTCTCCTTGCACATACTCCTTCACCTTCTATATTATTGTTTTTATTGCTTTTACTCAGTTAAAAATTCCTATTAAACAAGGCAAAACGTCACCCAGCGATGGGTGAGGAGCAGAGCAGGCGCGTAGCGGTGTTACGCCGGGTGCCAGCCTTGCCTCCAGCACTCGGCAGCTCCCGGGCTGCTGGAGCCAGATCTGTCCTTGTGCATCTCATAAACCTCCACGGATTTTTCTCTTCCATGGATATTGCTGTTCCCCTTTGCCCGTGGTAATGGATTTTGGTAAAGTGGTTGTCATATCAGCGACATGAGCATTTTAGTGCATAAAATGGGCTCAAATCTTCTTGTCCCAGCAAAGTCTCTTGCCGGTTCCGAGCAAGGAGCAGAGGGGAAGGATACCGGACAAGGCACAGCATGGGACATGCAAAAATTCCTTCGCTGGGCAGTTGTCTGGTTTCATGCTTCATTTGGAAGTTAATGAGTTGGCTGCTGAATTTACATTTGTAGGTACTGATCTGTTTGGCCCCAGGTGATTGCAATGCCGTTGCAGAAACTAGGTGTTTCGTTTTTTTAAAAAGCTGATTAGATTTAAAGATGCATACGGTGATTATTTTTGATATATGGGCTTATAGCCAAACGAGGGGCTGTGTGCTGTAAGACCCGGCGTGAGTGATGGGGGGCTTGAGCCCTGCAGTGCTTCTGCACCCGATCGAATCAGTCTGAGGCACGCGCACAGCTAACGATACGCCGTGGTGACAGTTGTCTAACAGTGCCACAACCCACCGATCCTCTGCCAAAATGGCAGGCGGGCAGGTTGCTCGGTGAAGCTTTGAGCCCTGCCTGGAAGCCACGGGACCCGACGGGGCGGGACACGGGGCGAAGCTCCCTGGGGAGCCGCTGCCTTTGCAAGGGGTCGGGAATATGGGGTGAGCTGCGGCTGCGGGAGAGCTCTGACCCTCCTGCAAGCCTAACGTGTGAATTTACTCTGATTTTGCTGGAACTGCTTGAAGATTTTAATGAATTTTGAAGCCCTGCAGTTTGAGGAACTTGGCACAGAAAATTCATCCATGTAATTAAACGTCACGACCGGACCAAGGCGCATTGCTGATAAGCGGCTGAGGCCAAGGACCGCGGTCGTAGCCCTGGTTCCTACGGCTAATGCCAAACCTTGCTCTCTGGCCCCTTGCCGTGCGTACATCTGCGTGGAGCGAAAGCTGGGCAGGGAGGAGGCAGCTGCTCAGTTGGGGCAGAGCGGGAGCGTTCCTTCATTTTTCTAAGGTCCTTTGAGCTCTGGTGAGCTGAAGACTGAAGCCCAAAACTCCTGTAAATGCCATTTGAACTGTCCTCAAGGCTGCTGATAGCAGATTGCAGGACACAAGGATGACTTTTGCTATTTAGGTCTGTCAGTGAGGCTCTTCGTTGCCCATTCCCATCCTTCAGAGGTACCTAAAAATTAGAGTGATTGTTGTAACGCTCCAAATGTTGCTCTTTGGGGGAGGGGGAAAATAAGTGAAATCAGAATAATTTACTAAGGAACTTCAAATGCAAACGAGGGAAGCTTTCCCAAGATCGGGCAAAATAAAACATTAAAATTCACACCCACCGCTTCTGTCACACTTTCTTAGGTTCTGACAACGAGGAGGCCAACATTTGGCAATTCCTCATTTGGAGCTGTCAGTCTGTAACCTTCAATTTAGATAAAACGCCGGAGAAATCAAAGTCCCCTTCTCCGTGTCTCCTCCTCTCCTCCTCCCCTAATGAAAGCCCAACTGCTCCTGCCCTTTTTTCCTTCCCAAATCTTAGGACCGATGAGACCAGGGAGGCTGCGGTGTTGCTCTTCCGCTGCTGTGTGCTGCATTGAGACCCTCACCCCACAGTTACAAAGAAATCCGAAATAGTGCGTGCCAGGCTCTAATAATCTTTGCAAATTCAGAGCTGAGGTGCCCTTCTGCAGTCGGGGCACGGTGCATCCCCTCCTGCCCGCGGGGCTTCAGCCCACCCTTGCTTCAGGTCATCTTTTTGCAAACTTGTTTGCAAAACTTGTTCGCTGCAAACCATGTTTGAGGGGTTTTCTCGGTGGAAGCACTTTCCGTTTTCATGAAAATCAGCTGCTTTTAGTGACATATAGGGAAAGGCAAGAACACAGGATCGGTCTTTGGGTGCCCACCGAAGCCGTGCTCAGCGGATCAGGGACAAAGCCCCGTTGCTGGATCCCACTGCCTCTCTATCTATGTGGGTGTTAATTTTACAGCTGAGCTGTAATTGAGTTGATGATGCACCATGGAGGGGGAAAAAAAAAACAAAAAGGAAAGAAAAAATTGTCATTTAAAGATGACAAGTGATTAGGCGGTGATGGGTAGATTGTCAGAAGCAATTAAGCAGAAGATTGACGGTGCAAGCGCAGGGGGACGTGGGGTGCTGCGCGCGGCGGGACGCGGGGCACGGTGCAGGCGGGGGAAAGCGCTGCATTGATAAAACCAAATGAGGTAACGGGGGAAATCCTCCTCTTGCGGTTAGTCACTTTTAATTGCTAAGACGTTTCCAGAATTACATGTTCTATTGCCAATAACCTCCCTAGAAGTTTGCAAAATGCTATTTTAAAGCGCGTTCTCCACCCCCAACCTCCCAGCCCAGCTTTTGGAGAAGACCTTGAAATGGAGCGTAGCATATGCTTCCCTCGTTACGCTGCGGACGGGGTGTATTTCTGGCACCATTCAATGTCAAAACACTCCCAGTATTTTTAGTAAAATTGCTAAGTAGGCGCGAGCTTCTTGCAAACCAAGGAGAAACAGAGCTCCCTTGCACATATTCTTGGGATTCCTTGAAAGGGTACCAGGCTTTTGCTTTCCTCTTGCCGCGATGGCACAATCCCGCTTTAATTAAAGAAATGATTAGGGTAGAAACGCGCGGAGAGCAGCAGATGGGATTGTTTCACTCAAGCCCACGGGCTTGCAGGGTTTATACGCGTTTTTCTCGGTGCCCCGTTCGTGAGGCACCGGCACCGTAGACAAGTGGCTTTGAGGGGTTTCTTTGGGTTTTCTGCAGCTGATCAGATCTTAAAGGCAAAGATTTTCCATGTCTTCAGAGGAAGAGGTCTGGAGGCCTTTGCAATGACTCTGAACTGGAATGCAAATATTTTTCAGTTCAACCTCTGTCTCCAGCTGGAGAGGCAGAGCAAACAAACAAGCAAAGAGATTAAAGCAATGCGAAGGGCAGATAAAAGCTGCAGAGAGGGGGAGACCAAAGTCATTCCCTCCTGATGACGATGCTGATAAAACATCTGAAGTAGGACAACGTGAGGATTCGGTGGGATCAGCTTCAGGGAGCTGCAGCCGCTGTGTGTAGCGCTGGTTTGGCAGGCTGCTTTTCCCTCGGTTCAGCCGGATCTGCTGCCTTTCGGCACGGAGGGGGGATTGTCTTGCTGGTTGGTGTATGCTGGTTTTTTGGACCGGTAATGTGGTGCCTGAGGAGGTCTGAGTGTGTAGCCCGTGTTTTCTGGAGCCTGGAAAGAGGGAGACGGACTTTGAATTGCTGATCTCAGGCACACCGAGCATCTGGCGGTGATGTAGTCCGAGTCTGTTCTTACTGTTTCGAGCTATTTCTTCAGATCGGAGGAAAACAACAAAAAAAATTCTTCCCTGACCACCCCCGTGCCCCAAAACAACGACATCTCCTTTGGCACATACTTTCTGCAGCTTCAAACTGTTCTTCTCCACCGTGGCCTTCATCTCAAATTGAATATGCTGGGTTCGGTTGGTGGGGAAAAAACCCTCAGATTTTTCCCTTATTTTTAATCCTTCAAGGGGCTGTTTAGTCACGATTCAAAGTGGACTTGTACTTCTGTGTTTTGTGGAAGATGCAACTTTGTCATTGCAAAACAACTGTATGGAGAATGTGAAAACAGAATAAATCATGAGATGGATAAAGGAAGGGGTGGGATGCTTTTATCTATTTACTTAGATGTTGTCCCTAAGTATTAACATTTTATGCCACTCACATTCGCTTTCAAATCTGCGAGACAAGGAAGTTGCGTTGAAGGGGATGAGAAGAGATAATGCAGTGGAACATAGTTAATTATTAATATTCATATTTCAAAAGAATTGATGGTGGCTGCGGAGGGCTCTGTGCCACGCATTTATCTCGGCAGCGTTTTCTGCTTCGTGCCTGCAAACTGCAGGGTGCAAAACTCAGGTTTTGCTGTGCACGGCTCCGCGTTTAGTCTCGTGCTAAATGGGTGTTGGCAAATTGAACTTGAGGCTTTTAATGAGCGTGATGGAGAACTTGAGCTGGTCACTGAAGTTTCAGGCATGTGTACACGGGGCAACGGATCCCTGGGCAAAAGCTCCTGAGCCAAGATTCGTCTTCCATGGAGCAGCCGCATCTTCTTAGCAGCCCCTCACCAGGGCTTCTGGGTTGATGGCTTTTTGCTGATGGAAACCAGCACTGTCCTGGTGAGGATAACGGGGCAATGTGACCTTCAGGGCCAGGACCGTAGCTGTTGTGAGATCCAGGATTTGAGCAGTTTGTCCTTCTTCTGTCCTCTTCTCTTTGCAGTCTCCAGGGTTTCAAGAAGCATAGGCAGATATTTAGGTTTAATTGACAGTGGGTATCTCCTAAGCTCCCCTGAATGAGCCATCGCTGTGTCCTTATAAAAGATGGAAAAGCAAGATATATTGTTACCGCTCAGCTCCTGGAGCCTTCAGTAAATTTATCTCCGACTGCTCTAGCGAGGCATGGGAGATGAGAAGAGGATACATATGCACATGCCCTTGCTGTCACTGCTACGCTGTAAATGCAATTTCATCAAATCCTAATTTCATTCGTATTCTGACACTTTGATTGAGCTGTACGCCGGTGCTGTCCAGGGCTGCCACATTAGCGTGGGTTAATATAGATTTGGAGGCAGTTCTGCGTTTGCCGCTCCGCAGGATTGATGGGCTCTGCCGTGAGCGGAGGTGAGGCGGATGCTCCTCTATCAGCCTTCCCCAGGCATCGGTTTCCAGCCTCCCGCTGTGCTGTGTTTCAGAAAGCTGGGAATTCTGATCCACGCTTACGCCGGCTTGCTGGCATCGCGCGGGGGCAAACCCACGGCTCTCAGTCAGCGGGGTCGGGTTGTGAGCTTGGATGGAAACCCCCAAATGTGATGGTTTGTCAAAGCCACCCATCCGTGAGCCTACAAAGGTGGGCTGGAAACACGGGGCCAGGAGGTCCCACTCTGCAAACCTTTGCTCTTCACTCGGTTCACGACTTACCCTCAATCAGATTATATAAATACAGAAGATTAAGTGCACATAGGATGTCTGGGTCTAGGGTTTTGTTTGATTTTAATATCAGGGTCTTTTGATGCCTTCAGGCATCCCCAGCCCTCAGAGTTGACACCACCTTTTAGCAAAGTGCCTGCAGTGCAAGTTGGACATAATGTGCAAAAGCGGCTTCTTTTGTCCGGGTAAATCGGGACCGTCCATCACAGCCACCCCTCCACCCGTCTGGTCACCCGGGCGAGAAACGCGGGGACATTTCCAGCACATGCTGAAAGTCGGGAGACTCCCGCCCGAGGAGCCTTAGCACCATTCCTGACTGCGGAAAAGCTCTGGCAGGAAATTTCTTTTACTGCATCCTCCCATTTCGGGCCATACAAATATCAGGTCAGCCTGCGGGTGCTCGATACTTCCCCAACCGATTACCAGAGTGCTAATTGCTGAAGGCAGCGCTGCTGCTGAAACGAAAAGCTGTCTGATGCTGGGCATTACTGGCAGTGCCTCCTGCGCGGATCAGCCATCCCAGAGAGCCATTAAAGCCCTGTGTTCTCTGCTGCTGCCCTGTTTGCTGGAACAACGGTCTCGGGGAGACCTATTTCCGAAGGAATAACACTTGACTTTTAGTTCCCAGATGAAGCAGGGCAAGTTTTGTGCTGTAATACTTGATAGAGCATTTTTTAAGTCCCAGAGGGACCATATGATACTTCAGGTCCTGTGCTGGGCTACGACCGATTGCTGGTTAATGATTTCACCATTACCATCTGGCTTTTTTATGACCCTTCCTTGTCTGTAAGTCCCGGTCGACCGCGCCGGGCAGCCTCTCGCCGCCGTCGGTGTCTCCATGCACACAGAGGACTGGCTTACTTATTTCTGAACAGCAAATGACAGCATGGATCAAGAGCTGCTCTTCTCAGCTGTGAAAGCTGTTTGCATAATTTTAATGCCTTTTCCTTCCAATGCATTGATTTCCCTTTCTGCAGAGAAACCCTTTCTGCAAAGAAAAGCAAACAGCAACAGAAATGGTTGGGGCTCTCCAGAAGTGGTGGGGCTGTGTTCTCCATCAGGTGGGCTCAGCGATCCGGGCCAAATTACAGGGGCTGCTTCAGTCCTTTTCATTTGGGGAACGAAAGGTATCCTCAAAATGCAATTTGGCATGCGGGCACAGACACGGTCCACTCCTCCCTGCAAGGCAAAAGTTCCTCTTCAGAGAAATGATGGAGGGAAGGTAGTTTTGCAACATGAAAGCGGCTCTGATGAGCCACCTGCCCTGCGTTTCCCTTTGCTTTGCTGAACCCTCTCTCAGCCTCTCTCAGCGAAAATCACTTGGAGCCAATTGCTACAGTCTGCAGGTATTTCTCGTTTCTATTTCGCATCGAAGGCAGCCGTCAGCATTTCAGCCAGCTCCTCTGCTCTTACAAATTGTTTGTTTGTTTTCAGAGGAGCTTGCAATGAAGACTCATAAAAACTAGGGTTACAAAATAGCTAGAAATTTGGCTTGCTCCTCTCTCGCCCCGGCCAAAGGAAGATGCTGCAATTCTCCAGATAATTTAATTGAAAATGACCCGAGTGCTGGGGCTTTCCTGGGTGACCCTGGCACGGAGGCGATGCCCGGGCTCTGCCTCACCCTCCCCTTGCTCTGGCTCTGTCTCCTCGGGGGAGCTGCAAAAATTGGTGTTGTCCTCTTGAAACACCCAGCGAACAGTTACGGAGGCAGCCTGGAGATCGGAGGGTCCTTGGAGACCAACGCCGGGAGCTTTTTTTTAAAAGCTCTTAACTGTTATTGGTATAATCTTACAGTTCTCTGCGATTTAAAAGGTCAGAAGTTTGATCTCGAGCAGTGGTTGGGTAAACAGAAACCAGCCGGGCACGGGATGTTGGTGGCCGCAGGGTTTGTCCCTTCTGTACAAGTGGACTTTGTAGACAAATTTTCCAGAGAGGGAAAAAGAGCCACAAATCAGCAGAATGAAACTCAGGATGAAATGGTTTGGATTCAAAGGAAAATTCCCATCGAAGCATCTCACGATTCCCAGTCACCAACTGATGAAAATCTTTTTGATTTCATTTTCCTTTTTTTGCAACCCAGTTTTTGTTATTGTTACCGAAACGGCTATCTTCTGTGGAAACTTATTTTGCCAAATAAGAAACCAGGAAAAGGAGAAAAGTTCAAGTGGGGAAATGTCAGTGGACTCTGCTGCTCATTCTCGCTGCATTTGCAGATTGCTCTCAGCAAACAGGCACCAAGGGAGCAACAGCACCAGCCATTAATTTCAAGAATTCAAACCCAATCGTGATTTCCCAGAAGGAGATAAAAATCTGGAGGTAGGACCAGGTTCCCCGTGCACGCAGGGCAGCACCTGCAGGCAGAGGCACCCGTTGCGCGGCTCAGCTGGGATGCGATGCAGCAGCAGCGTTTCGAATGTCCCTGAGAGACAGGCACAGCAGATCTTCTCAGTTAAACGAAGCAATTTCTTTCCTCAGGCTTGCTAAAAATAATAAATAATAAATAATAAAATGATCCAGTAGAATGATTTGTTGTCATCAGGAAAGCAAGGAGGGGGTGAACGGAGGAGCTGTGAACGGCGACCGGGAGCTCGGCGGTGGGGGACTTTGCGCAGGGGCGAGCAGAGCCCCTGTTTGCACCCTAACGTTTTTAGGCGTATCCCAAATTTGCATTTGGGAAGGAGGCAAAGTCTGCTGCTCGTGCAGGATTCCTTCACGGGCCAGGGGCGTTCGTGGGAGTAAAATGCTTGAAGAGACCAGGGCTGTCTGCAAGTACGTGCACCGAGAAGTGCCTCTGAATGCTTGTGGTTTGGTTTTGAGGCGTCGTGGGAGCGGGTTCTCCCCTGCTACATCCAGGAGGCTCAGCCCCTGCCCCGGGAGGGCTGCAGATCCGTCGGGATGCGGGGATGGTTCCTGATTCTTTCCCTCTGCCCAACGTGACCGTCATTGCCGGCTGTCCAAGCCGCAGGGCTCAGATGTGCCAGGCTCCTTGTGCAGAAAAAAACCCAGAAACTTTGCGGTTTCACCTGGTAAAAACCTGCCTGGAAGCAAGTTTCTTCTGCAGCCGGTGTCTCAGCCTGGCGCTTGGCCTTCCCTGCACCACCTCTCCTTTCCCAGAAGCTGGGATGCCGCAGGTTTCCCTTACTGCCCGCGTTTTAATGTCTGTGGGGTTTTCCTGCTCGTGCATGACCTGGGGTCCCGTGGGGTTGAGCACCCACGAACAGGAGCAGCTCCCCTTGCTCCCCACGCCCCGTGGGGTGCAGCCTTGCCTAAGTGTTTGCAGGCTGAAGGTATCGAACAGACTTAAATTAGTTCCTTCAAGCTGCACGTAGTTATGCTCAGCAGTGTTACAAGCTCTGATACGTGTTTTTATTGCAGCTTATTAAAGCATCAGTGGTTGAGAGTTTATTTTTGATGTATTTTATTGCATGGTGATTTACAATAAGCTTTTAAAGAATGCGCAGTCATTGCTTCTAATAATCATTTAATACATATTCATAAAGCATTTCCAAATGGTACCTTCATTCAGAATATTTTATTGGAAGCAACATGCAGGCTGGAGTCTTCTGAGCTGTGCGAGACCAACACAAGATCTGATAAAGAGAAATAATTTTTTGCTCATCTCACGGTGCGATGCTGTAAACCTCCAGGTAACCTTTAACTTCTTCGGAGATGCAGTTCTCCAGGCAAAAAAAAAAAAAAGAAGGAAAAAGCTGTGTTTAAGTGTCGCAGGGGTCAGGCAGCTTCAGGCAGTGCTTTGCATTGAAACCTGGGGCAGCTGATTTGTGGGGAGGGAGAACGCATCGGCTGGATTCCCCAAAGAATTAAAATAACTTCTGGCAGAGTTAAAATAACTTGGGTTTAGTTTGCTTAAGTGTTTTCTTGACTGTTGAGTGTGCAAGTGTTAGTGATGGCCATAGGATCACCAAGTATGTCACGAACGTTTATCTGTTTGAAAACTGAATCTCTAATTACAGAGAGAATCCCTGAGACTTTATAACAGGAGAAACCTTTGGAGAAAGCCGTTATAATACAGACAGGTTGCCTTCCTACCCAAATATCAGGAGAGGGGATCACTCTTTGAAACCCTGATGTAACCCCAAAATGAGGTTTCTCGTAGCAGCACTTGGTCCTGGTGGTGATCACGGTTCGTCGTAATGTGATTTTATCATATGTTTGGACAAATCCAGGGAGAAGAGATGGGCTAAATGAGTTTGATGGTCTGCTCCCAGACTGGTAAATTTAGGTGGGGACAAGGGGAAAGGTCAGAACTTTTGGGGGTATATTGCTGAAGTTTAAGCAATGATGATATCTAGGCTTTACTTACTTTTTCTTACCAATCGAGCTCAAAGCTCTTTGAAAAAAGAGGTTGTTTGCTTCCTCCTGGTTGTAGAGATGGGGAAACGGAGACACAAAATGGGAAAGTGTTTTTCCCAAACACCACTGTAAAGCAGAGCCCCCCGGCTGCGTCCCGTGCTCGTCCTGTGCCCGTCGACTCTAATTCTCCGTACAGAGAAAAGCAGCAGCGCCGGTGGGAGGAAAATGTAACTCTGCGGACAGAGTTACATGGGTAGGTGCTCGGTAAAAACTAAGTTGGTAGGAATCAGGTTTCTTTATTAAATGAATGAAAAGAGAAGGAGAAATTCACAGTGAAATACTTGGGGTTCAATACTTTGCTCACCTTGAACGGAGATCCTGTATTTTCTTCTTTGAATCTGGGCACGGTGCTGTACCGGGATGCTTGATTAATGGGTGCTGGGCGGGTAGTTTCATTAGCTTTGTGTAACTTCAGTGTGTGATCTGAATGTGCGCAGCCATCGCCAGCCTCCGGATGCAAACTTTCTTTGCTTGAGGTATCCTGCCCCTCCTGATGTGCTGATAAGGAATAACGAAACCTTTACTTGGATGCTGGGGAAAGATTTGTCCGTGGAGCTCTTAACCTCTCTCCGTAGGGAGGGTTTTGTCCTTTTTGCTGGTGTTCGTTTGCAGGGAAAGGGTGGATTGCCATTAATTTGGGTGTTTCGGTCCAGGCTGGAAGGACCTCCCAGGGCTGCTGCGGGGCTCGGCGTCCCCCCGCAGCCCCCGGCTCCTGGTGCCAGCTCAGACCTGGGTCCTGGGAGGCTGCGTTTTGCGTTTTGTCCCAGCTTTTGTCACCCCACGCTGAAACCCTCGGGGGGTGAGCAGCTGAGCTTCTTGCCTTTATCTGCAAAGAGCCGCGGGCTCCTTTCCTCGAGCGGGGAGCCCCGAGCGCAGCAATTTGCTCCTTCCCCCACCACACCGACACCTCCGCTAGCGAGAGCGACGTGCACTCACACATACAAAAGCAAGGCTTGTATGCAAATACCGCTGGCAGTTGTGTAGTGTGGAGTCATTAACATTTAGGAAGCTGTGATTATGTAAGAAAACAAGAAAATAAATCAGCAGATACTTTGTCTTCCTGTTTAAATGTCCATCGTGGGATCCAGCGGAATGGTTTTGCTTAAAAGGAGCATCAAGTGCTGTTCTGAGCAGGGGCTGCTCTTGGGTGGTTAATCACAAAGGCAGTAATTGACTGTCATTCTGCTTTCTTTCTCATTTTTATTCTCATTATTCATCACCCAGAGAAAAAAAAAAAAGAGACAACAGCCAGAGAGAATAAGAGCAAGTGCTGCTGTAGGGCTCCCCGGGAGCCAGCGCGGGTGTCACCTCCTCCCTGTGGCTTAGTGCCACCAAAGGGGACGCAGCCACCGGGGAGCCGGGCATCGGCAGAGGGGCTACGTGTGGGTGCACGGTGTCGGTGTGCCTCGAGACTTTCCCCATCAATTCTTTGGATAAATATTTTTCCAACAGTTTGTTGGGCAATGAAGCACAACTCCCAAATTTAAGTCTGTTGCAATTAATGAATTCTAGTCCACAAAAGTTTTTTTTTCTTCTTGGATTTTTTTTTTAAGTTAAATATATTTCTCCACGTGCCTTAGAGCTGGAGCATCTTCTGAATTTTCAGCCTTGCCTTTTCCGAAGCAGGTTGTACAGCTCTGCACCCCACTTCTGCTCCGGTCCCCACCACCCGCACCGTGGCCCAGAGCTTTCCCTTCCTCTGCCTTTGCAAGCTCTTTCTCTCCCTTTTTGCCCCAAAACCCTTTTTCTCTTCCCCCTGCAGACCCACTGGATGGGCTGCCCTGGTGTCCCCGTCCTGGCTGCCCGCCGGCAGGGACCAGCCCCGGCGCGGTGTCCTGCGGTACCAGGGGACTGTCGGGGACTGAGCCACTTTCTCAGAGGTAATTTGAGGCAAGAAAGGCACAATTAGATGCACATTTCAGCCCTTCATGACGTTCAACTAATTGAGAGGGGAATTGAGAGTTATTTTTACTCAATGCAGAATCTGGAGACGGCAAAATATTTTTCTTTCTGGAAAAGTTGTTTGGCTGTTCAGCACGGCCGAGCGAATTTTGCTGTCGCCGCAGCCCTGCGACGGCTGCAGCAAAGCGCCAATTATCCAACACAGTCAGGAGGGGAACAATACTAAAAATTACAGCTCTCAGCACCGAACCATGCCGTCCTGCCCGGGGAAAGCGATTGTTTCCATCAGTCGGGAAATATCAGATTCCCCCTGCAGCCATCACCGCGGGGACGGAGGGCTGCGGCGAGCCTGTTGTGCTGAGTCTGGTGTTAAAAAGTGCCATATCATAGTGCGACATGTTGGGTGGAGAAAAGCGGATTATGGGATCTAACTCATGGATAGAAGAAGCGGTGGCAAGTTTCCTTGCAAGGCCAAGGAGTTTCTGCTGCTTACAGCCAGATAGGAGCAATTTTTTTAAAGAATTCTGTTTTTCTTGTTGGGCATGGCACTATTATGGTATGGTTTGGTTTTTTGCTTGCAAATAAACTGGGAACTAATGGCTTCATGGTGAAAAATGGGTTTAGCAAGAGCATCAGCTCATGTGCATGGTAGGAAGCTGTAGGAGAACTGGACACAACTGGGCTGTAGATTGAAGCCATTGAGAGGCAGAGGTGCACAGCAGATGTTGAGGTCCTGATCCCCAAACTGGTATTTACAATGAGAAACAGGGAAACCTCTGGTCTTGATGTTAAAACCAGAAGAGAAGGCTGTCGCCATTCTCACCTTGTTCAGTGCGTGGAGAAGGGCACAGAAGTCTTCTAGGGGACAGGTTTGCTTCAACAGCTGCCGTTGAACTCAAGGGAACACTGTGGAAGGTCAGTGGAGTAAGTCTCCCAGCTGATTTTGAGAATCTGTGCCACACTCAAGATTTTACAGATGTGGGTAACTTCATAACTGGGGAACTGTCTTTGGCGTTGACAGAAATAGCAGATCCTTCCCGGTGCAGATGCTGAGCTGCTGGCACGATGGGAGGTGGGAGTATGTAGAAATGCATTACCCATGGGCAGGGTGAGGGATGCAAGGCACTGTGCCCTTCTCGTTTACCACCCATGAGAATGACTGCCATGGACCAGCGGGAGAGAGAGGAGATTGCCTTGTGGCATCACACCCATCTGCAGAGAAGTCTCTTGGGTACCACACGGAGCACGTCTGGGATATCTTATCCAGAGTCTCTCGATGAGAACAGGTAGAGAAAGCAATCACGGCAAAACCACAGGGGTGCAAGATCTGTGTTCATCAGGGCTGCAATTAACTACGCTAAATGAGTTTTGGTACCAGCAGGTCTTAAGGGTTTTCATCAGGTTAAGAGCGCTGCAGCTTGGTATCTTAACCAGGTTGGATGTCTGCTGATGGCTGGAGCTTCCAGAAAAAACCCAGAGGAGGAGACACACAAGGAAAAGTTAGGAAGAGCCTGAAGTGCCAGTGTCTGCGCCTTCAAATGTCCTCCTTTTCGGGAGAAGCGAGGCCAGTGAAGGCTCTCTGGGCAGCTCAGAAAGCAGCACGGCTGACTTGGGGCTGGAGCTCAGACGTCGCATTAGCTCCTCAAAGGACAACCCAGGCGCCGTCTCTCTGCCGGCGCTCTCTAAACCTTTGACCCGTTCAGTCACACCAAATGTTAAAAAGGCCCAGAATTAACCTAGAGGAATGGGTTTATTTCCCTGGATTTATTATGCACGTTTAACGACTTGAACATTGAGTACATTGGTACTAAATCCGTGAGACAAGTTGTCCTAGAGGAGCACCGCAGAGTCTTTTCAAAAGGGTTGCCCATGCTGCTTCATGCGAGTGTCTTTTCTCATTTTTCCCAGCCTGTCTGTGCCTGCAAAAGAATTGCTACCTGTCTTATGTTTGGTTTTATATCCACATCACGACAGACAATTCTCTCATGCAAGAAAGGGAGGTTGGCATATACAGCCCAGAATGCCTCCAGAAGAGTTCAGCCCAAGGTGGGAATCACTGCACGGGTTGTATTTATTGCTTTCCAGCTTATGTGCTAAGCCTGGAAACCTTTCTGCAGCTGTGCACTTCCTATGCTGCCTTTAGCTTTTATTTGAACACCATGTTTTATCTTTGTTCTGTTATTGAATGGGAGAAACACCAGATGTGGGTTGTTCTTTGCTCAGCCCTGGCCGTCCTGCCTGCACAAGATGCCAGCTTCTGGTTGCCACAGAATTCCTCAGTTAAAGCTGAAAGGGTTCATTCGCTATTGGAAACTAAACCCAAGGTAGTACTTTTTAGAAGAAGAAAATTGAGATGAAGAAAACTGCACTGGCAGAACTTGAGAAATTCGGGTTAATCATCTGTGTGCCGCCAATTACCGTCATTATATGCTTCCTTGCCCCGACTCGCCTCTGAAATATCTGTAAATAATACCACCAGTGATCTCTGGGGAGTTCCCCTCCTGCCCCATCACTCGCTGCCGACCCCATCCTCTCCCTCCCCTCCTGATGCATCAGGCTCACCCTCCATTTACTGCCCTGCCCACTCTTTAAGTCTGGGCGAAACCCGCAGCAGAAGGCACGTTTAAGTGCTTTGCTGGATTGGGGCCAGAGCTGGTCGAGTTTACAGATGTGCTTGACCAAGTACTAAACCCGAAATGCCATCGATCGCTGTTGCAGCTTAATGTTAAAATGTCCATGAGTGCCTCTGAGCAAAAAGCCTCTTCCCTGCAGCACCCTCCGGAGGCAAACGCAAAAAGGAGCCAGTTCAAATCCAGACGATTTTTATCCAAGTTTAAAGCCCGGTTCGCAGAGGCTCTCGGCAGCCTTCACCTCGCTCTGGCTGGTAGCTGTCGCTCTCCATTGCAAACATCCACTGAATTTTATAACCATTTAGCCCAAGTAAAAAGCAGCTAGCAGCCAAAAAACCCTCCCCGAGCTCATTTCAGCATCCCAGTCAATATTTATTCTCCTTTGGCTCGCTGCAATCCTGCTCAGGTCAGGAGGAATCTCTCCACAGACAGCAGCGGGCTGGGGGTCAGACCCCAAACTTCCCCAGGGAGCCCATGCCGGGACCCCGGCACCCCCACGGTGCTTCGCACATACCCTCTGCTTTGAACGCGAGTCTGACGTCCGAGAGCCTCCCCCAGCCCTGCTTTCCCAATCGGCATTTCCGCTCCGCTGGCAATAACACTTGCTACAAGCCCGGGTCGGGCACGCGTGCTCCCAGCAAAACGCGCTTTGGCATTCCCGTGCGGCGGGGGCGGGTGCAGTACGTTGGAGCATCCCCGACGCTGAGCCCAGCCCGGTGCCTGTCTGCCCGCCACGGGTGTTGTGGCTCTTGGTTGTGTCTGTGCACACTGAAAAAAAATCCGAGAGGCTGGGTTTTATGCGTTTTCCCCAAAGCTTTGCTAACATCCATGTGCATCCCAGGGCTGTGATCGTTTTTCCCGGTGATTTGCCGATATGCTCTTTTGAAAGCTGTAAGTGGTGCTGAGGAGGGGCCTCATTAATACCGAAGTGTGTTTATTAGACGGGGAAATCAGATGAGTAATTATCTCTCAAGGAAAGACCATAGTTTGCTGCGATCTTTCCAAATAGCTTTAACTGATCATTTTTTCTTCTATTAGCAAGACATTGCTAAATAAATATCCTCTCGGAGACCTGATGCATTGGGAGATAAGCTGTGGGGCTGCGGCTCTGTTTCCCTTGGCCCGAAGTCCGCTGTTCCCTGCAGGCTCATCCCTCCACGGGGGCTTGCATGGGTCAGTGCTGGGGACACGACCACTGCCCGACTCGGGTCAGACCTACGTCTGATGAGCCGTTGGTTATAATTGCACCCTCTGGTGCCGTGAGTCTTCTTCAGGCCAGTGAAATCCAGCGTGGAGAATGGCATCGGGCCCTTCCCCGTTGCATCACGGCTACCAGCAGTGCCTGAACTTGCCCATGGGCAGCCCTCAGACACCTCCTGCGTTTGCCAGTATCACCAATTTACTCCAGATAACTAGAGAGGGAGGTAATGAATTTCAGCTGTTTACCTCTTTAAAAAACTCGTTTCTGTTTAGACATAATTATCTACCACTTCTAAGAAAGGCACCATTGATTGCAGAGCTGAATTAGCATTTTGTTGCGTTGGCTCTGACAACCGCCTGCACCGATACAAGAGCACTTCAGGAACATTAACTCATTTAAAGTGTAAATTGCAACTCCTTTTTCATTTTCCGGCGTGGGACCCGGCTAGGCAAAGCTTTGCTTGTGGCTTCCCCGAGCGTCTCCCGTGCCCGTGCAACACCAGAGAGCTGGAGCTGCCGGCGGGTGAAAGGGAGAGAGCGAGGCTTCCCTGTTTCGGGAGAAATTTTGGGTGCTCCCACCTCCACGCAGCGATGCTGCGGGGTGAGGATTGCAAGGACGGGTTAGAAATGCAGCTGCGGTGGCGGTGACACCACCTTGGGGCAGAATTGGGCCAGTAAAGACACTGAAATTCAGGGGCCCCGCTGCCTGTGCCGGGCCGTACGGGTGATTTTGCTCTGGCTGCAGGCAGCCCGGGGTGGGGTGGGATCGCTGCCCTCGGCATCACTGGGAATCGAATTCGGCAAAACGGCTGGGTGGGGCTCGATGTCAGACTAATCTCAGGAGCCGGCGGCGGGACGGGGAGGCCGGTCCCTTCACCCCCCCCGCATTCTGCGCTTGCCCAAGCCGCTGCACCCAAGTTGTTTTCCACTAGTTACAAAGTACAGCTGATGATCTTTCCCTCCTTTGCAAAACTTATTAAAGCCCAAGGACGTAAAGGTTTATACAGCAGCGCAGTAATATTAGTTTAGTCTCCAATATTATGAAAAACAAGCCTGGTTTTAATAAAACCCCAGCCCTTTCCAGCTAGCCCCTGGTGCCAGCATCAACCCCAGTGAGCAATTAAGAGAACCCGGGCTGGCCGAGGTTAACGCCGGCCGCAGTTATCTCCTCGGGAGCTGCATTTCCCAAGCTGCGACAGGCACTGCCCGTCCAGACCTGGGGCAGGGCTGGACTGATGATGTGATCGGGATCCGCTGCACCATCAAGGCACAATCCCGCAGCCCTGAAGTTGCTCGTGAAGCCAGTTAGTCTTTTCTAGCAGATTTAATCCTAAATGGCATATCGTCCGTGTGTCGTTGCAGCAATCAGTGCCCTGGTTTGCGACGGTGGCGAGGGCACGGAAGGCTCCCCGAGCTCAAGCGCCCCATGAAATCCATCGTCACTTTGTCCCTTCCTTTATCTTCACTTACAGAGGAGTTGGGGGTAGCTGCAAGCAGGCTGCAGCGTGCACAAAGCAAAGCCCAAGTGTGTCACCCGAGTCACTTTTTTCAGCCAGAAAGCCTCACGATACATACGCTGCTCTCTCCTCTTTGTAAAAGCTCCTGCCCGTCGCCTTTCGTGCTGTGGCAGATTTTCCCTTTAACCTTGCAGGGAGAGGGGGTGAGTGCATTGGGAAGGACTTTGCAGTGGAAAGCAGCATTGCATGCATTCATCATGGGGCATCTCTGATGTCCATTTTAGTGCAGTTCAGGAAAATTAAGAAAATATAATAATTTGGCTGCCCCAGCACACTTGGCTTAAAGTTTTCCTATTCCCATTTGGAACGGTTGGAAAGCGAGGCGTTGCGATGTGCAGATCCTCTCAAAACAAAGGAGCCGTGCACCCCACCTTGCAGCAGACCGGTTTAAGTTTCCTGTATTTTTTCAGGGTTTTCCCTTATTTTGTCCCTCAGCAGGTTGTGTGGCTCTGGAAGGAGCCGACATTACTTTGTCCCTCGCTCAGGCTTCAAACATCTACGTGTTACTGGGACGGAGCGTGGAGTGGTGCCTGCACCGCATTTCCAGGTGAAATGCAATAGGTTTTGTTTTTTGCAATACCAAGCTGGACTTTTTAGGGCTTAGACCCAAGCAGATATTCGGCTGTCTGCCTATTCCCAAAGCATCTGGGGCTCGTGCATGGGCCAGGATTTGGGAATGGCTTTGCTGGTCCATCCTAGGGCAGCCCCAGGCTGCTGCTGCTCCAGCAGTGGAGGAGCCGCCGTGCAGCTCACGTGGTGGAGATCCCACATCCCCACCATCAGCACCGTTTTCCTCTCACCCCCTTCCTCTCCATCCCACATTCCCAAGAGCCACATCCTAAGTAATGCTGTTCCTAACCCCTCCGAGCCCTCCTTTGTGGGAGTGGAGCTGCTACCTGCAGCCCGTCCGTGCTGACCGTGACAGTCTGAGCCCTGTGCAACCCCATAGTTTGTGAGGTTTTTCCCCAATTTGAGACCGCAGGTCTGGCCTGCCAGCATCCCCCGGGCAGCACCGAGGAAACACCCACCCAGCCCCTCAGCTGGTCCCCTCTGCCAGCTGCAGCTATCAGTACCCACCGCTAACGATCAGGGGCTTAATGAAGCATGAGGCAGCTGGCTGCTCTCCAGCCTGGCCTGCTCAGGAGGGAGAGGGAGAAACTGCACCGATGTTTCTCATGGTTCCAAGCCCAAATTTTTTGGTCATCCCTGTCCCGGGCTCTGCTTCTCCGGCACCGGGTTTGCAGGCAGCGCCAGGACCCCTGCAAGGGACGGGGGGTCTCTGCACCCGACTGCTGCCTGCGGATGGGAGCATCCTCCCCGGGAGCCCTGCTGATGGCGGGGGGTCTCCAGGCTGTGAGAGCACTTGGGTCTGCCGAGCTGAGGTGGGAGAGCTTGGGGACGAGGGTGGCAAGGGGGTTAAAGCTTTTCATCACCTCTCCCGGAGCTGCCCTCCGCGTGCCTTCTCTGCAGTTCTCTGCTCCTTGTGGGGCTCGTTTCTTGTGCGTCGGAATAATGCTGTTTTGTTTGGGTTGCAAACACTGCAGGGGGAGTTTTTAAAAAGCTTGCTTTCATTGCTGTGTGAAAGAAAAAAAAAAAAGCAGCCCAATAACTTTTCTATTAATATCAAGCTTTGTAAGTCTTTTGTTTGGTTGGTTTGTTTACAAAATCTCTCATTTTGGATCTAAACAACTTGACAGTGTCCCTTTGAATATGTGTTAAAATAGATCTCGGTTTCATTCCACGCATTTTGGGGAGGATATGAAGCAATTTCACTTGTCAGCCACGAGCGGGAGATGGATGGGGCCATTCCCCGCCGGGTCGCCGTCCGGGGAGGGGGAGCGGAGCAGCGCTCCGGAGGAGCCCTGCCGCCGCTCGGCTCCGCTCCCCACCTCGCGGTGCTTGATGGTGCGTAGTGGGGAGGATCTGACTGGGGTGATGGGTTTTAAATGGAAAAAATAATGCAGAAGGAAGAGCCTTGGGGACCCAGGTGGTTTATGCACTGACCGAACTCCTTGCATGCCACGCTGCCTACGTCTGTCTGAAGGGCTCTCCGGCCAGCGCAGATATTTGGGGACTGAATAAAGCTGGAAAGGGAAGCCCATCCCCAGCAGCATCCTTACCGCAGGCTCCCCAGCCCGTCCTGCTCGAGGCCGGCCAGGCCATGCTGATGGGAGGGAAGGATCAGGCCCTCGGTGGGACGTGCACCCACGGGGGGAAATGTGAGCATCCCTTTTTGCTCTCTGCTTTCAGCTGGGCTTTTGTGGAGCTGCTTTCCAGATGCAGACCTGACCCCCCCAATATCGTGAGCCCCCCGTGGTGCCGGCGCAGCCCGGGTGCTTGGCGCTTCCTCCCCACCCGTAGCTCTGAGATAGGCGGGAGACAGACTTGGCTCGGCGGCATCTGCTGTCACCCCACCAGCTGTCCTCACTGGCCATGCCAGCGCGGCCGGGCTTTTGCAAGCCAGAAGAAAACTCTGAGATAATGCAGCAATGCATCTCCCTTCCTTCAGGGTGCGGCTGGAGCCCCGGGCCGACTCGATTCTCTGGATTTTCCTCACCCCATCCTGCACCATTCCTTCAGGGTCTGCTTGTCCTTCCCCCTCCCTTTGCCTCTGTCCCTCCTGACCCTATTGCTTCCTTAGCCGTGCAGGTGTTAATCAGCATTACAGTAATGAGTAATTACTGTAACGCTCCTCCCTGAGCAGCGCAGAGCGTCATGAGCAAATGCAATAGCAGGCTCTGCTCATCAATGCAGGGGGTTAAAAAAAAAAGAAAAAAAAAAAAAAAGCCCCAAAAAGAAAATCCCTGAAAAAATTTTCCACCAAAAAAAAAAAAAAAAAAGTAACAATTTGAGGCTGCAGAAAAATCTAGCTCTCCATCAAAGCTCGGCTAGGCAAACGGGTGGTGGAGGTCTGGGTCAGAAACTGCACGTCTGAACCTTGTGTGGCCTGAAAATCTGCTGAGAATTGGCTCATGGTGCCTCAGTTCGAAAGGGGTGGCCAGCACTCGTTCTTTTTTTCTGTCAGCTGCATCTTGAGATCCACTGTTTGTTTATTTTGATAATATTCCAGTTGGAGGCAGAAGCAAGAGATAGCAGAGGCAAGCAGAGAGAAAAATGAAGGCTGTTGGGGGCTTTTCCTGGCTTGCAGGAGCCTGGCTGTGCTGGCGTGGCGGCTAGGACAGCTGCTAGGGTCACAGCTGGTTGCAGACGGCTGCAAAAGTCACTTCCAGGGACCTTTGCCCCTTCCCATTGCAGCATCCTTATCCAGAGCCACTGGGCATCCCCTTGCCGTGGCTCTGTGGTCCCCACTGCAGGATTTTGGTCCCTGGCTGGGTGGGAGCGAGCGCCTGGAGGACGGTGCACAAGGAGGTTGGTTGAGGCTCCCAGGATTTGGCTTGTTGGCTTTTGCATTTGAGCATAATTACCATTTTCAGCATTTTTCTAGCATGGGCCCCTTGTCAGGCACGGAGCAGTAAGTCCTGCCGGTGCAGCACCCAGTCGCCATCCCTAGCAAAGGCAGGGGTCAGACGCTTTTATTGTGCTGGAGACTGGCTTGTCTTTGGGGCAGATAAAACATTTGCAGAGGTGCCTGAAAATCAGCTTCTAACCTAGAGGTTCACTCGCATGGCCAGACTCTTTCTGCAAGGAAAAAAGGAGCTGGTATTTCCAACCCAACCGCTGTGGCTGGGTAAAACATGTTTTCTGGCTCCCCAGTTTTTCCATCACTCAGAGCAATAGCGCGATCCCAGCCAGAGTCAGCACGGCCTGCCGAAAGGCAGCCACTTGTTTCTGCATCATCCGGCGTTTTTAGGCACCCCTCAGGGGGGCATCGAGTAGGTCTGACCCCAGCTAGAGCCAGCCCTGCAGTGGGTCCCACGTAGAGGCATCTGGGCACCGCTGTGAGGATAATAACCAGGCGCTTGCATGTTGGTTTTGTCATGGATGATGCAATGTATACATCACCACGGACCAGAATAACTAGGTTTCTTCCTATCCCCCTCTTCCATCCCCATTGTGATAGCTGGTCAGGAGAGAGGCACTGAAGAGGGTATTTGCCATTGAGCTTGGAGATGACCAGCGAGCCTTGCCAAAATGCTGGAAGTGAAACGTTTTCAGCGGAGCAGACTGTAGAGCAGAGGAATGGGGGAATCGATAGACTTTTCACGTTGACATAGTTACTAAACGCATGCGCGATCGATGAGCGCTGCGTAGCTGGAGGTACCGGGACTGGAGGATCCAGATCTGGAGGTGGATGCTCTATATCCCATAACCTCAAGAAGTTTGTTATAAAATCATCACACTCCTCAGTTTTACTCTATTAACATAGCGTTCATCCATTCAAAACCTGCCGAAGCTCCAGGTTCAGCTCCAACAAGCTGTGCTGAAATACAGGGACCTGCAATGGCTGAAGCAGCTGGGACCGTGCCACTGCTGCCTGCAATGTGTGGCTTTGTCCCCCCGATTTCTGTAGCCGGTCCCTGTGGGGCAGCCCGCAGGCTCCGGGGAGGAGAATCGGGGCCATTTCCCCGTTTTTTGGGTTAGGCGCATCTGGGATCAGTTGTTATCTCAGAAGTGCTGCGTCCGAAATGTGCCTTGTTTCCTTTGGCGTTAAGGGCTGCATTTGTC
The DNA here is from genome assembly GCF_000690835.1 of Fulmarus glacialis. Taxonomy (NCBI): domain Eukaryota; kingdom Metazoa; phylum Chordata; class Aves; order Procellariiformes; family Procellariidae; genus Fulmarus; species Fulmarus glacialis. Next base: position 48,747 of record NW_009208432.1, read on the forward strand.
ATCCCAGCACAGACTACAGCTCAGATAAAAGGGAATAAAAGTGGTGCCAAGGAGGAATAGCACACAGAGAGGATGAAAGAGCATTTTGGGTGAGATGGGTGTAAATGCATTACTCATGCAAAGAAGCCATTAAAGATCACGAGGCTCTCGGATGCCACAACAGTGAGGCTGGTAAGTCCCTGGATAGAAAAGCCACAAAGAACATCTTTGTGAAAGTGTGGCGAAATGTATTTATATTTGCATTATAACTGTTAAACCGCAGGGAAAGCAGATGATGTGTCACAGCCCTCGGATGAATTCAGCCATCCAGAAACGCGTGTCCCCCTGGGTCAGCCCAAGGGAAGGGGTAAGGACCGGTGCAGCCCTCGGAGTCACCGGGAGATGCTTGTCCAGGCATCCAAACCTGCATCAGGGACAAACATGGCTTGTTTACCAGGAACGAGCCCTCGGGAGGGATTTCCAGCTGGTTTTGCTCCAGGCCAGCAGCTCCCTAGCAAAGTCCTTTTCTCGGCGATGTTGCGGTGTTCCTGGCCGAAGGTTGGTAGGGCTCTGCGCAAAGGGGACTGCATGGCATCCCCGGGAAGTCGGGTTTCAGCTGCTCTCTTATTTCCCCGGGGTTCGTTCAAGCTTGGTTAGGTGCCGGTGGGATGTCTCCAGACCCCACCATTCTCAGCTAATCCAGGACAGCAAAGCAGAAAGCACTGAAGCATCCAGCCAAACCCGAGTTTGTCAGAGGAAACCTAACCGTACAATGTAAATGCTACTATAGCGACATAAGGGGTTTGGGGAGGGTGAGAGGGCTCAGAGAGGAAGGTTAACTCCAAAATCCCTCAAACCACCCTGTGACGCTTCCATAACCAGCAGCATCCTGCACTGGGACGCTGCCATGTGTCTCCTCTTGCACTGTAACATACCCGACTGCGCAGGGACCCTGCGCTGCTGCACGGCGTCCCCGTCACCCGCCTAAGCCCAGAGCACTTCCCGTGACAAAGCAGGTCACTCAGTCATTAAGGTCCTTTGCCTCCTGAGATTATTGTAATTTGGGGAGTTATTACGTTGCAAACGTGGGACACGGAGTTATTTAAAGCAGTAAATAGAAAATCACTAGCTGATAATACAGCTCGGTTTAAATTTGAGCTCATTTAAATGTCAGTCTAAACGGCCCCTTGAATCAAAGCTGCTTAAATTATTCTGAAAAATAATTGCCTCTATTCATCAGAAGAATGTGCCACAGATCCAAGTATAACATGAAGTGTCTGATTGGGGATTTTATTTTATTTTCCCCCCTTTTTTTCAATATTGCAGTCAGAAAAAAAAACCTCTTTGCTCTCCCAGTAATACTCTCTCTCAACAGAGCGGGTCAATCCATCAAATTGCAGTACTGAGATAGGTGAGTTTTATCTGTCCGTGATGGATGTTGCTGCTTATGCAAATCTCTCACGAGACCTGGCTGCAGTAGCGCTCGGCTCTTTGGGAATAGGACTTCAGTTTCCCGCAGCTGAATTAAAATATGCAGCTTTCCTGACTGAGAAGAGTAAGCGCGGAGGTTGTCTGGGGGCAGATCTTGGGGGCTTCCAGTGTCGGCACGGTCATTCCTAAAACTCAGTGTTGTAGCAGGTACGTTTCTTGGGTACCAAGGATGAGCAGGCAGTGAATGGAAAGTACCAAAATCCCATCTGCTTGTAGTGATTGCAGTTATTATTGTCCTTTATTTTTGCCACTTGTCACCTCAGTTAGCTCCGTGCGCACCCAGGTCCGTGCACAGCCCAGCTCAGGATCCGCCGGGAGCTCAGCGAGCCCCGAGGGCTCGGCTGCGGCTCCTCTCCGGGGCCGGGACAGGGACCCATCTGGCAGAGCTGCTGCTGCGTTGAGGCTGCTCCCATCCCAGAAACGGGGAAGACCCAGGTAAACCCAGTACCATGGGGCTGGGTTTAAATCCCAGCCTGCAAACGCTGGGATCCCCTGCAAACCCCCGGCTGTGCTCTTCTACCTGCTCAGAACTGGACTGAACCTCTTTCATTCTGGATGCATTGAGGCGTTTGGCGGCGGCTGAAAGCCTTCTCGAGGCCAGGGACAGCCGTCCAGCGCCTGCGCAGAGACCAACCGAGCTGAGATAACTTTGCTCACTTGAGCTCAAGCGTGAGTTGAGTTACAGTGAAAACATCTGAACATCATCAATTAGGTTAAAAGGACATTTCTTGCGCAGATCAGCCACGCTTCTTGGACCTATTCGTCTTCTCTGGCACAGCACATGGCGGGAGCAGATGTTACAGGCAATAAGTCAGAAACATTTTGCCATTCTGAAACCACTCTCCGAGCCCTGAGCTGGCGCTGCTGCCGTCTGCCAGCTCCTCAAGCGGGTTACCCTTTCCTCAGCCCCCGCGCACTAAATGCGGTGCCAGGCAGTGGCTGCATTTCCCTTTCACTCAATTGCAGTTGCGAAATGTTTTCTCCCCTCTACTTCCCGAGTGACCCCGGGAAGGATCATTAGAAATGTCATGGCATAAATC
>NW_009208432.1:51733-51965 GCF_000690835.1 Fulmarus glacialis
GGCCCCGGCCGCCGGGAGCCGGCCCTTGAACGGCGGGCAGGGCAGGCGGTGGGTGCCCGTGCCCTGCGCCTTCCCCGAGAGCAGCTCCCGTGCCTGGGAGGCACAGGGGCGGCAGGCGCGGGTCGGGGCGGATTTTGTGCCCAGGTAAAGTGCAAACGCAGAGGGAGCACACGGGCAGCCCCTGCCCGCGTCGGCAGAGAAGAGCAAGAGCCGCAGCAGCAGCAGGATCGAG
>NW_009208433.1:0-39712 GCF_000690835.1 Fulmarus glacialis
ATATATATACACATATATATATATAAAAAAATTTTTACTAGATGGGTTTTTTATTACATGTATTATGTAATTTATTACCTGTACATGTGTTAGTTTCCAGCTCTTCATGGCTTCTATCGTTCATTTTACTAGTAAATTATACTGCTTGGCCAATAAGGAGGGTCTTTAACGTGTCACCAAGTTTTCTGACAATAGAAAGTCACAAATGAGAAGGATGTACTGGTGGGAGAAATCGTTAGAAAAATGACACGAAGCCCTATCTACTTGGGGAATTTCCTGTGCTTGTGCTTTTGCTTCCTGTACAAGGGTGGAAGAGGTTAGTGAACAGTGAAGATTTCAAAGTAAACGATGTGCAAATGCTTGCCTGGTGAGCCACTCTATCCCTGTTTCGGGGACTGAGACCTTCAGATTGTGTGACCCTCTAGAGCTAAATACAGCCACACAAAATATGCAAGTATGGCAAATCTTTTAGCAGAATTATTTTATATCTGTGCAATAGCTGCACAGGTTTTATCTTTGTCTACCAATGTGAGTTGACCTTTAAACTAAGTTGAGCACACCTTGGCAGGAAAGAACTGGGTGTGGATGGCTTGCCGCGTGACTAAACAAGAAAAGCCCTATGCTAGCTATTTCTACAGGGAGATGGAGAAGTAGAAATACCTTGTAACTTTAGAGCACACGTGTAGTAAGATTGTGCAGCTGTAAGCAAATGCGTATTATAAACACACACAAAAATCCTAGCTTGCTTGTCCACTAGCACATCTCAAATGATGGGGTTTTTGTCTTCACGCTGACAGAGGCTGCTAGGGGTTACGGGAGTTGTACTCTGTGTTTTAATACGTAAAATTGCATCCTGATTCTAACAAATGCTACATAGAGAAGTGAAAGTGCTTTGCATTCAAATGGCTCTCTAGCACACAGGAAAGTGAGTACCACTGAAACGGGCAAGCAAATGGTAGAAAAATCCACACAAGCAATCTGCCTATTCAGTGCTGCTCTATAGGAAGGAATGAATAACGCTAGTATTTGGCATAATCAAGTAGGTTCCTAAATCATGTGCTATTTAGGAAAGCAGACAAAACAAGAACGGTAGAAGAAAAATATAAATTTAAACAAAAACACTAGTTGTGTGTTGATACCAAGGGGTTTTTTTACTTTAAAGAAGCCTGCACTGGGTCTGTATGCCGTTTAGTTTTAAAAAGCTTGTTATTCCCTGGCAGGCATTCTCAAAGGAAAAGATAATCTGTTATTTCATCAGTTGTCATGAGAAATCTGTGTGGTGTGATTAACAAACATGAACCTGTAATGAAGTAGAAAAGAAAATACTTTTCATGGCAGAATAAAATGGGAAATAAAAAATGGTCTAACTCTATTTTCCTTTGCTCAAGTTTGCTCTTACTGATGTCAGTGGAATTGCCCTCATCTACAGGGATCTACTTCTCTTTATCTAGTACCTGCATTATAGACATGAAGTACCATGTGAAGAAACATTAGAATAGGACTTTTAATATTTTTATTCCAGGCTCAGTGAAGCAGAGAGAGGAATGCCTTTACAAGTACAGATCACAGCTAAGAGAATGTAATGTCAAAACCTATACATAATGTTTGCATATCCATTTTTCATTTTATGTTTTAACCTTTGTACGGGGAATAGATTCACAGAACTATACAGGTAGGTAGTGCTATAAATCAAACAAGGGCTAGGAAAGAACATTCTTAGAAATGCTCAAAATTTCAGAATCTGTTTTGAGATAACTCTAAAGCAGTTGTCAGGACATCCATTACTCCTTGATTATATAGCCACTACCCATAAAAGCTCAAACCATGTAGTTGGACCACGCAATCTCTTTTTGGGTAGATACTGAAATTTGTAAAGGTACAGCTTACCCCAGTGTAGAAGTGTGTCCTCTTACATATGAATTTGGCTGTCATACATAAACTACAGTTTTATGCTAGTGTAGAGGATTTCTCTAAGTACCTTACACCAATAAAACTACACTGAGCAAGCAGCTGTGCTGGCTGAGACACAATACCTAATTTCACCTGAGTATCTTCTAATAGAAAAGCAATATAGGTAATCTGGGCTTCCAGAAAGCTTGCCCAGATTATCTTTATCTCCTTTCCCCTTATTTGTCTCAACTTTCCTGTCTGTGATAAAACCTCAGTAACTATTAATATGGATGTTAGCTTTCAGGTAGGTAGTACAACTGTGCAACTGAGGTAATTTCTTCTTCTGTTTAGCTTGTGATCTCAGTGGAGTAGCAATATTCTTAGGTACTAGTACAGCATCTGGGGATGCCTTGATCCTGGGTATAATAGCATGCAAGATTTTCATAAATAGTAGTAATATGTGGCATTGAGAGAGAGAAAACAATAGCTGTACATGGAACTTGACTTGTATGGATAATTATATATTTTTGTTTATAGTTGACATGCACTCAAAGAGGGCAATTTAACTTCCCTTTATAACACTAAGGTCTAATTCATACAAACCCTCCAAATAAAAAATTCGGTACACAGTGGAATACTGGCTTAGCAAGATGCTTTCTTTGAAGACGACTAATAGAGAAGAGACCACCCCATGTTTTCATCACTCCCAATATTACTCTGGGATAGAACTTCAGTTGTAGATATATATGTACACTATGTAGGAAAGAATAAAGTATTTTGTAGGTTTAAATTCTCTAATTAAGAGCAATGGGGGCCAACCTTTTTGAAAACAGAAGGGAAGTGCAGGACACTATTTTGAGGTGGAATATGCTCCACAGTGGTATGATAAAACCGTAACAGAAAATGTGTGTGTGTGTATGTAGCTATAATGCAAATAAAAATTTGCTTGCAGCTGTAAACTTGGAAGTCTCTTTAGAATCTGTTCCAGTCTGATAATTTTAAATAAGAATATCCCAGTTGATTGACAATTCATAATTTCTGATTGAGGGTTCTTGGTGATTTCTCATGGCTGTGGTTTACAAGGATTGTTTTTGTTGTGGTTTGTGGTGGTTGGTTTTTTGTGGGTTTTGGGTTTTTTTTGTTTGTTTGTTTGTTTTTAAACTAACACCTAATAAAAATGAAGGCACTTTTTATGTTTTGAATTGTTATTATAGTCATGTAATGTCCTCTACTGAAAAGTACTAGAAATGTTAGTTTATTAAAGCAGCATCCCCTATAATACTAGTATACAGGAAGATATAAAGCCTGAGAATTTCACAGTGCCATTCAGTAAGAACAATGCATGGTTTTTGGTGGCCAAGGTTACAAATTAGTAGTGTTCCTCAATGAAATTATTTTAGAAGACAATGGCCTTTCATATGCAAGGGAACTGTAATTTTTTTACCTGCTTTATGAAAGAGAAGACTTTTTATCTAGTGGAGCTGTCATTGCACCATCAGCTTTCAAAGGCTGCAGAAAGAAGAATGATTACTAATCACAAACATACTGTTGAAATGTTTATCTACTTACCAATAATTTCATTGTAAAAAGGGTATGTCCTTTTTATCACACTTGGTCAGTTTATTTTAGTAAATAGGGTACTCCAGTTGATATCAAGAGACCTGAATCCTATTCTTAGCTTTGCTATGGACCGGCTCTCTGACCTTGAGCAAGTTACTGCACTTGTGTATGCATCTCTTGTCCGACTTGTAATTTGTGATTTGTCTGTTAAGCAATGTAGGGCAGAAATAGTTACTTTTCATAGTATTTGGATTGTGCCTTTCACATAAAGGCCTCAATATCAATGTCAGTATTTTAATCCTCTGGGCACTACTGTTGCAGAAATGAATAACAGACTATAATAATAATTGAATTTTAGATGGTAAAGCAGAAAGAATACCCGAGCTGTTAGTTTTTAGCAACAAACAATAATGGAGCCTTTATCTTGCTTTTACTGCATGTATTAGAAATAGTTCTCTTCCGCCTGTTTATCTGCAAACCTTGATTATAGGAAAAACAAAACGAGAAATTAATAGCTTTAATCTCTAAGGCTTGGAAATAACAATACATTTATCAATGGGACACCTTATTCCATCGATGATTGTGCTGCATTTGTCCAATTAGGTTTTGCTTATCTTTTGAAACAATATAAACTTTGCTTATCTTAAATCATAGACTAGACAAGCTCAGCTGTAGTTGTAACTGCTCTTTTTTCTCAGCTGTATGAAACACAAACTCATTAAAAAAGATTAAAACTCAGAATATGTTTTCAGCATACACTGAATGTTTTCTTGCTATATGTGTCTTTAACAGAGCATCTTGAAAACCCTTTGACTTACTTCTAGCAAGTGCTTGTTTTAAATACAAAATTTTGGCTGGTAAGACTAATGCAATAATAGTAGTGTGAAGTAGTTAACTGTTGTATTTCCTTAGTAACAAATTTGAATAGACTTTACATAGCTTACAAATTAACATGACTTCTTTATGGATTTGTCCCAATTAAGTTCCACCCCTATTTTTCCAGGATCTAAATGTTTCAGTGTTACTACAGGTAATGCTGTTTCCCAAATAGTAGAATAACACTGATTCAGTCACAGTTATAAAAATTGATTTAGTTATACAAGTGTATAATAATGTAGAATTATATTTTAAAGTCATCTTAAACTCAAGGTCTGTCCTATTTCCAGTTTTCTACCGCATACTCTATACTGCCTGCATCAAATTATTCATACAAAAATTCCTTAGAAAAAGCAACTGGTAAGCGACAGAAAGTTCTTGTTTACTCTCAGGTGCTCTCTGATATGTATTGTCTCTCTCTGCAGGATGTCATTAGGCACCTTCTGCATGAGCATACCAAGACTGCGAAGTCTTTGGTCACTTTGTTCTTGAGTAAGAGTGGAAGGAAATAATGTACACAAACGAAATATAACGTGGTGGTGAAGAGTTTAAGTCTGTGCTACCTGTCACTTAAGTGACAGAAAACTTCAGGTGAATCTAGTTCGAGCACAAAACCCATGCAACACAAAGGAAAGATTTTGTCATTCATGAGCAAGATGATCTTAATAGGTGGCTGAGACTGCTGTATGGTTTTTATCCAGCATGGCTTTTAAAATGAAAAAAACCAGCAGAAAAACAAATTTAGTGTGACAAGAGAAATAGCTTCAAAAAACCCCGCATAACTAGCTCATATTGTGGAATTGTTAGTGATGCAGAGTCGGTGAGTTTATCTGAAACGGTGGTGGTTTGCTGATGCAAGTAAAAGTTATGCAATTGCATCCTGAGTCACAGTCCTGAAACACTGAAAACTTCAATAAAGTTTGGAAGTTAAGACCAATGCTCTGAGTAGCAGAGGTGAAAAAAGAAATCAAGAGATGAAGATGAGAGCTCCGAATGCAGTGTTTCATGAACAGTAAGCAATTAATGAGCATGATGGGCTTTAAGAAAAAAGCTACCTGAGAAAGTCATGATGATGTCAGAATAGTGCATCCAGGACCAGACTCTGCCAAAAGTGACTATGCAGGAGTTAAACTGCGTGAGCCATCTGAGGAAGGTGTCTAAAGAGAAATTACAATTCTTATAATATACCATCAGCCTCCGATGGAAGAGAGAAGGCATCAGTTTATTACTGTAAAAGGATTAAAGGGAGCTACAGATCTTTGTTATATGTATTATTTAATGGAAGTAATATATTTTAGTTAGGGATAATAATGTGAAATTCCTGAAAGGTTGTCACTTGCTGAAAGTCAGACAATCTGGATTTAAAAGCATATTGCTTTTTTCTTTTTTCCTGAAGGATAATAAAATTAAGTTTGACCAAAAGTTAGTAGTACACTAACACTATCAGTGTCTTAATTTATTTTTGTGTAAGAATATTTGAAGTGAATAACATGAGTAGAGGGAAAAACAAAGTGAAAGGAGAAGTCTGTCCTACTAATAATCACACACTTCTGTAAACAAGGATCAAGAAAATAGATTTTGTGGAAGGAGAGAGAGAAAACTGTAAGCATAAATGTATGGTGCTGAATAACTATGAAAAGCATAAATATTGCTAGGGAATTTATACCAAACTACCAAGTAAATATTGCAGTGGGTTATCCTTTCAGTCTGAAGACTTGTGTTGTGCATGGTTTTGGTTTTGTTTTTTTTTTTTTTTCTTGTTTGCTCTTTTGCCTTTGTGGGTTACGGTCCCCTACATGGGATTTTGTCAGATCCTGGTCTTTGTCCCTGCACATATTTTGGAAACTTTAGTGATTGTTTATGGCATGATAAACCTTTAAGATTTCTTCAAGGAGAAATTTTCTCTAAATTTCCAGCAGAAGAATGACATGTAGGCATAGTGTCAGTTTTAGCACACATAATGTCAACTTTGAAAAAGCATCAACTCTTCACTTTTACATGAATGTTTATTAGTCTCTGAAAAACATCACTTATTAGTGAAATCCAACAATAACACTTTAATCACTTCTGCAAATTATAATGGTTTGTCTTATTTCTGTACATGCCTACGGCAAAACACAGCTTATGGAGAGTAAGCAAATCAGAACTTGTGGACTATTTCTGTAAAAGCTGGATCTCTTCCAAAGGTCCAATTTATTTAATTTCAGGGCATTTCTGAGGATCTCTTCTTACAGGAAACATCCTCTAAAAGCTATTCTAAGAAAAGGGTTCGACACCCTGTCCAACCACCTATGATGCATGATAAAATTTTTCTGTGGGTAGTGTAAAAGGGAGAGGAAGCTTTGGGAGATTTTCCAGGCTAACAGCATTTTCCCAGTGCCTAGTGTTTTGCCCCTACTCCATTTGAAAGCTGGAATCACTGTTGTCTTGTAGCAAGTTTGCATAAAGCCCACAAAATCTCAGTAATTTTATAGTTTCATGTAGAGGTGATGCGCAGGAGAAAGGCAGTAAGCGCATTCAGGTGCACTTAACATTTAGCAGGTATTGATTTAGATTATTTTTAAAGGAGTTGGAGGACTGATCTGGTTGGAAGATATTTTCATTAGTGAGGATGTCTTTGAAGTATTGTCCAGCTGACAGCAATAATGAAGAATAATTATTGTAAGGTAAATCAATTAACCAAGACAATAGTTGTAAATATGAACCTGAAAACTAGGCAAGCAGCAGTTCATCCCTGGGTATTAGAGTTTCACAAGCCATGAGTTCTCAAGTTGAGCACAGTAACATATTTTGATTTTAATCGAGAGTCTGGTCTTGGAAAGGTCTCTGACCTTTCTTTAAAATCTATACTACATTCTTAGCTAAATAACTTTTTTCTTGCTCATAAGCAAACATGCAATTATTTTACCTTCTGCTGATAACTCTTTTTGGAGTATATTGGGAAGACCTCATGTGGAAGTTAGGAGATACTTTACAAAAAATTAATCTTTAAATACGGAACTTGAATAATCAGAAGCATGTAGGCTTTCTGTATTGACTACATATGTAGCTGATTGTGCAAACGTGTATGAGATTACACTTGGCATCAGTATCATAAAATGTAGGCAAAATTTAATGATTAAGTATTATTCATTTCAGATAGAGAGTCTTAACTAATTTTTAGTCTTAGTTATATGATATTAATATCCTTACTAATATCTACTGTCAATCTAAGAGCACTGTTGGGCTTTTGCTCTCCTTTTTCTTCCAGTCATTTGGAAGGAGAGTGAGGGGAGCAAGAGATTTTATTAGACAAAAAGTAGACCATTTTTCATATACTCTAAACTGACTGTTCTTGGTTTTATCTGATTTTTTTTTTTTTTTTTTTTTTTGTGAGAGGACAGATTGATTTCTCTAGTGAAAGGAGAGCTATTTTGACTGAAATTACTTAGGTAGTAGCAGTACTACTCTTTTAAGTCAGCAATTTTGTGAGCAGCGAGCACTTAATCTGATGTCAAAATAGTGTCATAATGTCATGCTTGTCCTGTTTTCAGATGTGCGTTTCCTTATATATGCATTAGTGTACTTGCTTATGAGGCATATCAAGGAAGTGATCTTGCTGAAGCTTTATGGAAATCCTGATCCTCTTTCTCTCTGTGACTGATTGTACGTAATCACTGGTGCTGGCATGAAGAAGGAGAGAGGTTGTATGGTGACAGTCTGTCTTAAACTTACTACAGGGGAAAAAAGAAAGGAAAAGATGCTCCTTGACGTTGTCTTTAATTCGCTAAGCTAATCAATGTGACATTAAGGTCCACGTATGGACTGGCAAATCAATTCCAAACATATTTCCACTGCTGCATGTTGTCATATGTTTTATCTGAACTGAGAGAGGCAAAAACTTTCAAGATATGTTTAGTATGTTGTAGCTACTGGGGCATACTGTGTGTAGTATCACGTTTCTCCTTTCTGTACCTGCTGCCGTGTTCGTATGTGGGATCTCAGTGCACAGCAGTATGATGCCTGATGCTGGCTGAGTCTTACGGAGTTACCCCTTTGCATCTGTGCGCATGTGGCTTTGGTCTGAAACCAGGTCTGTGCTGTTGGTCACAGCTTGCATGTGGCCATAGCTAAACTATGGGGTGTTCATGAGCTTCTCTGGTGGCTCTGCTCAATTACAATAAAGGGTGTTGGCAGTCTGCACTGATGAAGCAGTTTTACTTTCCTGGATGTCTCTTTACTTGGGATTTGGAGCTCCAGTGGAGAAATCTAAGTAGAATTTCTAGACTTGGTAATTTTTTGTATCGATAACTTTGCAAACAGAATGATATGGGCATTTGGCAGTGCCAAGAAACTTTGAAAACCAAAGGAACTTGCAACTGAGTTCATGAGACTTGTATGCTTTACACTAACTGAATACCAGCATCTAGATGATAATGCCTAGATAATATAGATTCGTTTAGAGGTAAGGTTTCATTTAGATACTATATGGCCAATTTCTTTAGTTTTATTAACATGCTACAATCGAAGGTTTCTAAACTTAAATGGATTTTTCTAAGGTTTCTTACTAACAGTCAGCCTATCAACACTGAAATACGTGCAGATCTTTCGACTGATACTGTCACATAAGCAAAGTATTAGTGAGGGATTTTATTCTTTTCATTTCAAACTGAAAGCAACATTATTAAAACCCTTTCTAATTGTTCAGAAACCTGTAAAGCTACAATTAGTAGTAAAAGACCTGTGTATCTGTTACACACAATACTGTAAAGATTCATTTTCCTCCTCCATTAGCTGTCAGCTCAAATTAACAGCATGTTAGTTTATCTATGATAAATGCACTATATTTAATGCAATGGGACAGTCCCTTAATTTGAGCACCTAGCATGGTGTCAGCCTAAATCTCCTTCAGCTGATTTAATTAGCAAAGCTCCATGTTAATCAATTTGCAATTAAACTTTCAGACTTGTGCTATGAAAAAAGAATCCCTTCACAAAACAAAAAATTGGAATTAGGCCAGTGATAAAAGTAATTTACATGGGGTTTTTTTAGTAAATGTGTTAAACAGTTGATGAATTATTCAACAGTAGGTGTCTGTAACAGATTTACAGATTTTGATGAGCTTTCCTAATTTGACTTCCCATAGTAAATTGTACTATTTCTTCTTCTTTATTAATTGAAAAGGATTCATTAGCAAAATATATTCATCAATATATTATCTCTTACTAATAATGGCACTATTTTTCCCATGTTCAGTGATTTATTACCTCAGATCCAGAAAAAACCTTCTTTTTTTTCCTATAGGCTAAAATTGTTTAACTAGTTTGCTCATTTCTTTGTGAGGAGTAAAAATGGGATTATTTTGACTCCTATTTTCAAAGTTCTCATCTGGATGTGTTTAGTGTTCAGGAATATGGGAACCAGTTGTAGGTGCTTCCTCTTGGTTGCTGCTCTTCCAGCTTGAAGTTACCAAGTTCTTCATGTTGCTGCACTGAATGATAAATTTGTGAGGGGACAGAAGTCCTTTCCTGGGATGCTACTTCCCCAGTGTAGCAGAAGTCCCATTTTCTCAAAACCTGCCTTGATTTTCTCAGTGAGACCCTCTGGGCCCTTATTTTATAACATCTGGGGACTACAAAGTGTGCATTCACGAGGTGGATTTATGTTCCTGCACAATATTCAGCAGTGTTGGTGCTTTACTCTGCCCCAGGCAAATTCCCTGGCAGACTGGAAATGGTATTTGCTGGCTTACTGGCTTTTTTCTCTTTATTCCAATCTTTGCAAATTCTTCCATAGGTGGGGTTTTATTGCTTTTTGGATTTTTTTGCTATCTTTTGAGTGACTTGAATCTCTCTTGTCTGAATTGTGCAAAGGAAGCTAATTATGTTGCTTTTCTGGAGATTCTTTTCTTTTTCTCTTCAGGCATATGGTATATAAGTCATATATGTCCACATATAGTTCAGATTAGAAAAAGTCAGTTTTAAAATGCAAATTATTTGTAATGTTGGAAAGGTTAGTGTTGCTTTAATCTTAAAGTAAATCTGTGCTTTTAAGCTTCTATCAGTTTCAGTAGAACTAATTCGAGAAACTTGCTCCCACTACTACCTCTAAAAGAAGATAAACAGCAAAGTCCTTCTGTTGCATGTAATTATACTTGTTCATGGAAAGATGAAATATCAAACTTATTTTAATAACATAGCATAGCTTTTCCAAGTTCCACTTTGATGTTTCAGTTTAAGTGGACATCTGAAATAATCCAGCCCATATATTATTGCATAAATTTGTCTCAGTAAGTTAGTTAGATTTTGTGAACACTCCATGTGTTTGTAAATGGTGGGAAAAGAGATAAGTAAAAGAAAATAACTCATAGAAAATAATAGAGAGAGATGAGAACAGAACCACATTTCCTCTGACTGTGATAGTTACACATCCTCTATCTGATGTAGCCTGTCTTTTTTTAGCATATGTTTCCCTAACATTAGGGCAGTCATAATTACAGGGATGTGCTACCTGGGAGATGTGAATTAAGGCAAACTTGTTACATGCAAAGAGCCCTGATATTTGGAAAGAGCACAACTAAGCACGTGTTAAACTGGGGTGTTCCAACAGATTAACCATATACTTATTATTTTGCTGATCTGAGATTTAGTGTGAATTGTTTAATTGGGGATTTGAACATAACGTAATTTACAGTCAAAATAAATCTATTCTAGTGTAAAAACTGCATGTACACATGTAACAGAAGAGATTTTTTTATTTCCATAAAGGATGACTGTCTGTACTTATCTGAAATGCGAAGAAATAGGCTAGGTGTACACAGATGTGAAGAAATGAACGGGATTCATTTTCATTACATAAGAACTCGTTATATTCTGATTCCCAGGCATTGATTTTTCATCTGGCCTGACTGTACAGAATTTGCATTGAGTGCAGGGAGGACACAGGGAACTTCCAGTCCTGTCTTTGTTCTCTTCAGAATTCAGAGCACATGCTGAGGCATCTCTTATTTCTAATGCTCTTTAGATAGTAACTGTGTAGGAGAAGCCTGTGGATTTGCTTCAAGTCATCACAGTTTGCTGGTTAAATTTTTTTTTTTTGCCTACACGGTGTATTACTTGGATGAGAAAATGATACAATTTAGACACCAATGCTGGTTTTCCCGTTTTTTTCCACACAGTTCAGATTTCTCAAAGAGTCAGTTTTTCAGAAGAGCTCAGACAGAGCTATCTCTCTATTCAGTAATGCTCAGTAACCAGCAGCTGCGGTTATAGAGGAGGAAAGCTGTTAGATGCTGGCAACTAAACAGGGGGAAAAAAAAAGTCCCAAATATTGATTCTGGGACTCACCTTGTGGTGGGTAGGAAGGTATGCTTTCTCCTGTAGTAGGCTTGCATGCTAAACTAAAAGCATTCACCATATTCTGTTGTTTATTCCATTAATAAAAATGACAGTGTTTTTTTTTTCTCAAAATGATTTGTTGCTTGCAAATTCTTTAGCTGAAGTACAGCATTGCCTGCCACTGTTAACCATACCAAGTTCACTCTTAAAGTTTTTTTTTTAAACAAAAAAAAAAAAAAAAAAAGAAAAAGAAAAAAAGGAAAAAAAAAGCGCCTATCTAGTAATATATATCACGCATTGTTGAAATTGCTGAAACTTTATTACAAAGTCATCACTAAAACCAGAAGATAATGGCTGGAAGCACCGTAAGTGACTTTTTGGCAATTTATCTTTTATGGTCATAGTACGCACAAGAAAGAGAAGCGGTGAACTAGGAAGCTCTGGTGCCGTCCCTTTTTCATGGAATCGGTGACGACAGCCTGGGCTGTGACTCGGAGCATTGCGCATACGCGGAGATATGTCCGTTATTATTGGAGTAGTTTGATAGGGTATGCTTCTATATGTAGTAATAATGTTTTTATCTTAGTAATAATGTTTTTATCTTGCTTCTTAAAATAATGACCAGAGCAAAGTCAGAATAAAATCCCATTTGTGCTAACTACTATGCAAACACGAAGTAGTAGCTTCTTCGTGTGTCTACTCCAAAGAGAAATTACGGGAAGAAGGAAAAGAGGCATAGCAGCTAGCAGGATGGTAATATCATGCCAAAAAATCAATTCCGCTGTTTTCTTGAAGGACAGGGGATAATTTACTGAAGTGATGTAAGAAGTCAAAGAGACAGTGTACCACAGAAGGTAAGAGAGGTAGAAATTATGTTAGAAATCTAGGGATGTTTTATCTGTGCTTTTATACAAATGATTCTGGATAACAGCAAAGGCTTCCTAGAACTGTTCATGTAAAAGAAGGTCAGCACAGTTCTAACAAGCAGGAATTGTTTAAGAATTTTTAATAGGTCCAGGAAAATTTATGATACTGCTGGAATGTCTTTCCTGTATGAAACTTTTTATTTGTATTCATTTAATGGAAAAGCAATTGGCGGCCTGAACCCTGCTACTTGTGTTTAAAAACAAAAAACCCAACCAACCAAACAAAAAACCCAACAAAAACCCCACAACCCATAACAAAAGACAAGAAGTAGCAAATGGTAATGAGCTATTTCTCTCACTTGCCTTGCTTTTTGTTTTTTTGTCAGATACTAGAAGAAGGAGAAGGGAACTGAGGAACTGATTCTGAATCGAGGACATGCTCCAAGTACGAAGTTGTACTGAGGCAGTAAGAATATCCTACAAAAAGCAGTTAGCATGCTTAGGTGTTGATTGGCGACAGTGCTGACAATAACACAATCTTCCTGATCATGTGTTTGTACCTACTAGGTATGACCAAATTGCAGCTACCAGCTGTGGTCATATAGCTGGGCAAACACTTACCAGATGGAAGGTTTCGGCTATTACTGCTGTAGTTTGAAACTGTTTCAATGAGACAGAAAATCATTTTACTCTCCTGAACTGCATCCTGGTAACATCTCTGCCATTCTTCTCCTCATTTCTTAAAACTGTAGCTTTTGAGAACTAGAATATATCCACAAAACAAGATCAAGTGTAGTGTCAAAACAACAAACCCAGGAGGAGATAATCAAGAGAACCTGAGGGAGAATTTTTGCACATTTTTGCTATGTGATAAAATAGTGCTGAGATTTCTAGGGGAACTGTGGAACTTAAATTTTCATCATGTTGTATGCTGTTGTACGAGGTCTGTATTCAGAGCTTATCTGGCTGTAAGGTCCTAGGCAAATCTTTTGAAGTCTTGTGTATTATGTGTTACTTGCCTTGCTTCTACCCTCAGGGACTAGTAGCCTGCTGTCTTCCCTGTAGAGGGCAAGTGAGTTTGTGCTCTCACTGAGAGCCAAGAAATATTGGATTTGATGGATCTCTGTCTGGGTGCCAGAGTCCAATACTCCGACCAGGTTTTTCTAGATATTGCACGTGCAGAGAGTATACTGTTTAATATCAAATTTACTTGATGTTACACAGGATTTTTGATTCGTCAGAATGATACAGTAATATACAGAAATCACAATACAAGTTTAAGTTATACTTAGTAAAACATAGCAATTGTGATGTACAGGTTAATCACAATACCAATGTAATCTCTATTACTGGTCTCTATAATATGTTCACTGTCATGATGCTGACCATCCCGTCACCAGGAAGCAATAGGTGGGTTGAGGCCAGCTCAAGCTGTTGCTCTCTTTGAAATTCTTCCGTTAGTTGCTCAGTTTTTATACTCGGTGTTGGGCTGAGCCATATATTCGCTCCCCTCATGCTGGTCTGGCTAATTCAGGCATTCACAGACTTTTAATGAACTCGGGGAGAAACATTTATACCACCAGTTGTCCACTCAACTGTGATATAGTCAGTTGATCCACTCAGCTGTCGATAGCTGTTTATCTAAAACTCTGGTCTCCTTGGTGCTATGATAGTTCTCTTTGCAACAGCTCTGGTCAGTCATAGCCTGCGCTATTTCCTGAGTTTCATGGGTGCATCGCCCTTGCCCATCTCCTCTGGGCCTTCTCTTATTGTAGGGGCTTATTGGCCACTCGTGCTGGGTCAAGAACTATTTTCAACCTGCACTCTTATACCTTATTAATGAGAAATAGTATGTATTTGTTGCTTGTTTGGTTTAGCTACAGTGGTTTAATGAACGCTAATGATTGAAGAAGTTGATTCCATATTTTACATGGTGTTTCTGTTGCTGTTCTCTAGCAGAAAAAGGAAATTCTGCTCTCATTTATATGGCTGGTAATAGAGGTAAGGTTGAGCCCTGTTGGTAAAATTTGATTTGAAGTTTCCCTAGACTGTAACTTCTCATTTAAATGAATAGGGCCATGAAAAGCACAACACTTTGCTCCTCTAAATTATATTAATGTAACTGAAGAAAAGGCATTAATTTAATTTTCTCAAAAGGTTTAAAACCTGTCTTCTTTTGTATTTTATACACCTAATGTATTTTAATTATTCGTTATGACTGTTTTAAATTCACTTACAATTTTCAAAATGACCTAGGTATTGTGTAATTACGTTACTTTTCCATCTCTTCGAAGAAGGTTATACTTAGATGATAATGCAATTTTTCATAGAATCATAGAATCATTAAGGTTGGAAAAGACCTCTAAGATCATCAAGTCCAACCGTTAACCCAACACCACCATGTCCACTAAACCATGTCCCTAAGCGCCTCATCTACACGTCTTTTAAATACCTCCAGGGATGGTGACTCCACCACTTCCCTGGGCAGCCTGTTCCAAGGCCTGACCACTCTTTCAGTAAAGTTTTTCCTCATGTCCAAACTGTTCAGAAAAAAAAAGTTCCTTAAATATTGCAATGAAATGCAGGTTAGAGTGTAAAGCTAAGTTTACAACACTGACACAGTATTCATTTTTTTCCACTTGTGGTAAATGGCACTGGGAAGACATTAAAGGAGATGCCTAAAGTTGTTGTAGCTTTCATGGTGCAGAGTGGTTTAGGGAGATCTTTGTGCAGAGGAAAGTAGACCTGTTCCATCCAAGTGGCTTCTGCAGATGAAAAGACACTGGATCTCCTGGAGTTTTGTGTGTTTTGGGGGAGTTTCCTAGTAGTACCTGGAGACCAAGTACTTCAAGTGAGCCAACGCTTCTGAGGACATTTTTCCATTCTTATTCCCTTGTTACACTTATAAGACTGGCCTTATATCAGAATTAACCAGATTTTTATTATCTGCACTTACACTTGAATAGCTTGGAAATGTTAATGGAAACGTGCCGTGTTGGGGTAAAGGCTACGTGCAAGTTACCATCACTGATAAAGCAGTTGCTATAGAACAGCAAGTTGTCAAAGTAGTATACCAATAGAGACGCTTTAGGCTTGGTTCCATGTTTTTTTTTCTCTGGCTTTATTTTTAAACACATTTCTCAGGAAGATTTGACTTTTTTTTAATCATTCCTCTATTCCCATAATTTTTTCTTTTTTGTTTGGGGTCCGTTATATTTGTATCATCATAATCTGTTTACCAAAAAATGGGGTGTGATTAGTAAGAGAGAACAGTGCTGCACATTCCTGCCTGGAAGAAAGAATAATCTTCACTATTTTCAGGGTGCTCAGGACCTTTTCTGAGCTGCTTTTCTTCTGTGCTTCTCCTCCTTTATGTTTTTTTTTTTTCACATAGGTTAGTATCTATGGCAGAAATTAGCCAACTAAAAAAGTCTGCTGTTTCATGCCTATTTCCACTGTAATTAGCTGTGTAGAAATATGAATAACTTTGATGCCTTCGTTTTGGCTTATGGAGTAGCTTTTCTTCTTTCATACTCTCTAGAGTCTTCCTGCTGTTCTTAACCTCCCAGTCTTTTCTCCAGTAAAAGTAGCTTTACTTCTCCAGGGACATGTAGGTCATGTTAATATCCAATACCATGCTCTGTATTCTTGGCACCAGGGCTCTACTCTTTTGGCATACCTGGGTACCACGTGTTCTGTGTCCAGGGACTCGTGGGAACATCGTTACTGGTTTACAGACAGGTACCTGAACATGCACCCAGCCCATAGGTCAAAAGGCTTGGACAATCCCATTCCAGAGCAGTATAATCAAACTGCTGTTTCTTTTATAAAGTAGCTGATAACAGGCATGTATATATTTGCATATTGATTCTTACAGGAACCATTATTATTGGGGGGGGGATACCCTGTCTGAGTTTGAGAAGAACATTGAGGTGCCTCCTATTTTCATTACTTTTATTCATGTCAATCAAACACAAACCATTTAAATCTGAAAATTTGCCAGAAACTGTACACAAGAGTAATTATTAAGCACGAGAGTATGAAAAAATCAAACCTCCCTCCCTCATTTTGTTCATTTGGCTCTAAAACATATGAACATTCATCATTCATGTAGATCAAAAAGTGTGTTTAAAACTTAGGACTTGCATACACCGGGCAGCTCAGTATTTCTGTTTTAGCTTTGTCACCAATTCTGGAGTGAAAATAAATCAAACTAGACTAAGAACTAAAAAGTGGCATGAAATGCTGAATCAGAAATGCCAAAAATTTTACTTCAGTATTTTTGATCAAAATGAAAAGCTTCACTCAGGTGAGATTAACATTTAATACGTGTGGCTTCCTTGCTTCAATACATTTGGGAAATGAGGTTTTGGTTTTTTTCTTGTAAGCGCTGTTCTCATGTTAGCTCATTTAGCTACTTACCCAGAACTATTAATTCTGGGGTAGTAGAGAGCAGTAGAGTGAATGAGATGTCTCATTTTATCTTTTGATGCTTGTATTACACTTTAGTGGTTGTTTTCTGGAGGTGACTGTAGTTATTGTTTTAGTTTTAAAAGAATTGGAGAAAAATGTCCATCATCTGCTGTACGTTGCTCCAAGGCCCTGCTTGAATTAATTTTATATGAAAAGGGGGTGGGGGAAGAGAACAGCAAAAACTACTCCATGGGTCATATGTAAGGTTGATAGCTTATGTGTTGGAAGAAAGGCAATGCTGCTATGCTTGGACAAACATTATTTCTATGTTTCTAGTCTGAGATAAAACAGTAGTTATGAGCTCTTCAGATAAGAAATTTAAAGTGAAGATCTTATCTAGATGATAGATTATTGTAATAATCTTTGGGTTTTTTACCACTTTTTAATGGTGGTAAGTATTGGAAGGAGTAATGATAAACAAAGTTCTATAGAAAAAGAACCGGTACTTCAGGAAAGAGTTTTTTCACTTATATGATGCAATGACGTGAGAATACAATGTAGAGAGAAAGTCTGTATCTTGAGTTACTTGGAGAACTTGGATCTTTGATTTTATGCTGAATGCTTTTTTTTTTTTTTTTTCTTCCACTGGGGTTTATTTTCATTGTATTCCGTTGATTAAAATGAAGGAAGAATTCAAGAAAAAGTGAACCTGTGGAAGACGGAAAGGCTTTGTTGCGTCTGTGACTAATGGGCTTTATATATAACAATACAAGCCACAGCTCTTGGGTTTTGTGTCAGCTCAAAGTATAAATCTAGGCTGATTAAAAAGCATGGAAATTCTCCTTGTACAGTGTATAACTGATTGCACAAGGTAGAGAACAGTGGAGATTGTCTTCCTTCTCATTTATTTCCTAGTGATTTACTGAGACCATTTTAATAACCTTTCCTGTTTCCAATATGGCATCCCAGTTCTGCAGAAGAGGTATCTATCTGCAAAAGACATGTAAGCCATTTCAGACGCATACCCAAGGAACTTTTCCTGCGTCTCTCCAGAAGATAAAATGCACAGTGCTGTGCATTCCTATCACTTAGCTTTGAAAAGTATGAGCAAGTATGCCTTCTATTAAAGTTCACATTTAGGCTACATACCTTCAGAGTGGGAGAAAATTATTATAAACCAAAAAACCTTTCATGAAGCATTTAAGTAACTTAAAATGCCTACCAATTTTCAGGGATATGTGAAAACAAATTCATTATGAGTCTGGTTACGTCCAGTATTTTGCTTTTTTATCCTGTTCTGTGGAAAAGTTTCTTGGAAGCAAGCTCAGAGATGTGAGTGTTCACTGAGAGTGGAAATAAAAATACAACACTATGGAATATTTTCAAAGCTTTCCATTTGAATAAGGAACATTGCTTTCTTGATTTATTTTCTTATCCTAGTTTTGTCTTGCGTAATGCGTTTGTCTTCTGGAATGACTAAATGTTGAAGATGGCTATTTTTGAGATGAAGTCTATTTTGTAGTCATAAAATCAACACTTTTAAAGTTCCAAGATATTTAATGACTAAAATCTGTTAAAGAGACTTGCGATTCTTTTCCACTCTAGTTGATCTGTTACTGTTTCTTATTTCTACTGCAAATTCTTGGAAATGCTGATCAACAAGACGAACAGGATGGCAAATGAAATATTTGTTTCCTGAGGCATTACCTTCAAATTTCTGCATTGATGAGAGATACGTGTTTGCATAGAAAAATAGGTTTCAAAACCCCCAAAATCACAAGAACCCCTCAAATTTGTCCTCTGCTATGGAGCACAATGTCTGTGTCTTCGTTTTTACTCTCCTCCAGCGCTCTTTGGCATTGCTGCACTGCTCAATCAATTTTTATTTTCCTATATGTATATTAATTTCAACAGGAAATTCATAAATATTGTTATGAAATTCTCAGATTATGATTAAAAAATTAAATTACAATTTTTTTTTTCTTTTTAAAGATAATACAGTGGGCATTTTTTCTTTTTTTCATCTAGGAAGAGGAATGATATTTTCAACATGGTCCTGAAACTAAAAAAAGACAGGACAACATTATGTTTCTGTTTTATTTCTTTAGTATAATCACAAATATTCTGACTTTAGTTGTTTGTAAAATGTATCAAAGTGTTTGAATTCCACTGTACTACTTTCTATTGCACGTACTCCTAGATGGTACGTGCTATTTTTAATTCCTTTTAAAAATAATATGAAAAATATGCAACCATCATCATTGGTTAAAGGATGTTTCTATATGTGCATCCTCATACTACAAACTCAATATCTAGCTTTTAACTTAAAAAGCCTTAACAAGAACTCTTCACATGGCAGGGTTTTCATTCTTCTGTCTCTCAGATGCCCATCACTGTGCAAATAATGTGCAGGCCAATTCCTCTTTTGGCCAATAGACTTACTTTTATTAAGAGTAACTTCCAATTAATATTCAGGATAGGCATGCCACTGGAAGTGAAAACACTGTTCTCTGTAAGATGGTATTTTGCCTTACTGTTATTGAAGTTCTGTCGAGACCAATACGAGAAGACTAAGATGTGTCAGAGCAGTAATTGATTACATTAGTGCTTCTGAAATCATATCATGTACAACCTGACATAAATCTGGCATGACTAGATGCAGAGTTAGACCTTAAGTTACAGAAATTCAGAGATGTAGACAATAATCTAGATGTTTTTATGGTACTATCACTGAGCAGCTCACTATAGGTCTTTACTGAAGTGATGAGAGTGATTCCACACAGAGATCTCTGGCATGTCTAGAGATAGCAAACATATTCAGTTCACGGGATTTCACAGTTACCGGAGCTTTACAATTTAATGCTTGCTTTTAAACGGATGCTCAGTTTAAAAACAAGGAAAATGTAAACAAAAGAAATCCAATCCTTGTGATACTTAGTGATATTTTCTTAAAAGCTGTGCTGCTGATGGGAAGCTGCAGCAGAATACTGTTGAGATAGCATTGTCCATTTACACGATTAAAAGATCTACAAAAAAATGGATCTATTACCTTAGGCTGTCTATTACCTTAGGCATTAAACTAGTAGCAGGAAAACATTTTTTTAAGGTACTTTCATTTTATTTCATTTAAGTGTTACATATAGCGGGTTTTTTTTACAGAAATTTTTTTTGAAACAAAATATTGTGTGAAATCCAGAATCATTTAATCATGACTAAAGTCACAAACTTGGAACACTTGCATTTTCTTTTTATTGTAAATTATATTCAGTATTAAAAATATATATGTAACTTGATTACATATGGTTTTATACATATTTTCTTTGCTGCAGTTTGTATTTAAAGTGTTGGCAAATATGGTCTAATGCTGGTACTTCAGTCATGTATATGTGATGTTCCCATACTTTCTAATACATGCAAGTCCACACCAGCAAAATCTAGGGTTTTATGGCTTTTTGGGAATGCCATTACAAAACACAAGGATTTAATTCCATTCTATTCTTGAAGTTTCATCTGTGCCATTACTTCCATCTTTGCTCTTCTGATGACCCATTGAACCTACTTTTATTAAAATGGGAAGAACACAATTTCAGTCTTAACATAGCCTACAGAGTCACTATTCACTTATGCCTGTAACAGCTTTTGATGGAAATTACTCAGAGCATAACCTTATTTCCTGGTCGTGTCAAGTGTTTTCACTACTTTTGCATTGTACAAATAATAGCTTGATGCCTCTGTTGAAAATAGAAGGAAACCGATTTTGAGCCTGTTTGTTCTTACATAGCACTGACTATGCCCCCTAATGATGTTGTGTCACTGTTAATAGAACAGCAGTAAGATATGTAAAATAGGAGTCACAAGTTGTAACTGCTTAGAGTAATACTTTTCCTATAGGAATTTGCTCTCACAAGAGTTAAAGATTGTTTCACCTACCATTTTTTTAAATGGAAAAGTAAGTGTTAATTTTTCAAAGGTTATTCATGTTCATGAACTTACGACGGTTGAATGCATCTAACCTAAAGGGCTCATGTCACAGATAGAAAATAATCAGCCAGAATGGTAATATAATTACTTAGATTTATAAGGAATTTAAATAAATGCCTGGACTTTAGCATTCTCTGGGCTTGTTACACAGTAATTTTATATTTTGAGAAGCAATTAGCGTGATGTTCTCAAGCATTCTGACATATCTTTAACCCGTAGTGTTACAAGTGATATAGTATGTTGTAAGCAGGGTGGCAATATATTGAGAAGATCATTATAAGCTTAGCAAGGTTAAAGTCTGATCGAGTGCCTGCTAAAGTCAGAAAAGTAACCCAGTGAGCTCTGAAACTCTGGTTAGTCCACTGTGTGACTGAAGTATCTTAATAATTAACAAAGAATATAGCTTTAAACTCTTCTTGAATGTTAATAGGAAAACTATCAAAGCATTCTTACTTCAGGCGACTATTTTTCTGTTTGCTTTATCCAGCATGTGTTCAAAAATGTATTGCTGATTTCAGAAGAAGCATTAAGAAATGAATAATGCCAACTAGTAAGTGATGCAACTGGTTTTGTGCTGTGGCAGTTCATAGTACAGGAGTGGGATATGAGCCAAAATATTAACTCTCAAAGCAGACGTGGCTTTATACTGACTGCATTTGTGTAATGGAAATAATGAAAGGCTAGCTAATGGATGAGTAGCTGCATTTTAAATAAAATGTTACATACAGCAGGAAATAAGTCTACATGTTGGCATGCAAATTGCTGAAAGAATATGGAGTTGTGCCTAGTACACAGTACTTGTTTTTTTAATTGATGAAAAGGTGGACGTCTTAGATTTGTTTATCTGGGAAAAAATATAAAATACTCCTTTAAAAATGGAGGAGTAGCAAGGGCTTATGTGCACGTTAGCAGTCCTTGTAAAATGTGAGAACTACAGGGACTTGACAAGCTCTAAAGTTTACAGCCTTTATGGATATTCATTGTGGTGATATTTGGAAATGTTTGTTTAAAACCAAGAAAAAACCCCAAGTTCTTAACAGCAGACAAAAAAAGGAAGTTAATGAAACTTCCATTCTAAAGATATTCTACTATGTTTCTGTTGCATTTTGGTATAATTGTAAAAGAAGTTTAACTGCAGAGGACTTAGTTATGAAAGCAATGTCATGAAGACATTGAGAGCCATCTGCCATTTAACAAACAATAGCAGGAACTTCTTGAGGAATCATCTGCATCATATTTTTAGAGAGAGTCTATTTTTCAGAGCGAGTGGGACAAGACTAGGAAACAAGCTTCCAGGCTGTAGGACCTATGTGTGGAAATGTGTGTGTTTAGGTATATACAAGCTGTAGGATAATCAAATGACTTAGGAGTGAAATTCTCAATGCACTTCTAGCTATTTAGGTATTTCTTGAAATAATAAAAGTATCCTTTCTTCATTTATAATACAGTTGCAGTAAGTATTAGTCTGAATTCATACAACTGTTTAATTTGTCAAACCACACTAGATTTTTATTTGCTTAAAATGGATCATTGACTTTTAGGGTGTGAGGATGTTCTGATTGACTTGGGTTGTTTCCTGGGTAAGAGGTGCCAACCGGCTGGAATATAACCTTGGCACAGAGCTTGAGAGCATGCTACAGGTCAGTAATGTGCTTGATGAGCATTCTAGGAAAGGATCACGGTTTATAAATAGCTCCAGATATAATTAGCAACCTTTGTTTCCCTAAGAGGAGGAAGTAGCAGCAGTGTAAAGTAGTATTGTTGGTTGTGTGGTGCAAGGCTTGGTCCGTTAAGGTTGCCACTTGCCAAAGTGTCAAAGAAAAAATACTGGAATCATGTCAAAGTTGTCCTATATATTCTGTCTTCTGAGATTTGTGGGGAGTATTAGGTTGGATAGCTGTACTGAAACGTGTGTGAGGATGTAGACTATTCTCTCTAGAAAAAAATATCTAGAGATATCTATGTACAGTCTTGCTTTAAAAAGCATCCAGAAAAACCCCCCAACACCACCACTTTTTGGGGACTCTTAGTTTAGTTCCAGGTTTTGGGTCAGTCCCTTTATTTTCTTTTCTTTCGTTTCTTTATCTGTTTTGGACAAATAATTTTGTTACTGAAAGGATTTTTGATTGTTCTTAAGTTCAGGTTTTCATGATACAGAGCTTGGCTGAACAATAGTAATATTGCTAAAAGTTTTTCATAGGCCTTTCTCTTTTGCTTGCCTTTAGCGAGTCCTTTAAAACTTGAGAACTATGAATTCCCCTCTCTGATCAAGTCTGCAATGTCAAGTGCAACTTCACAAACCACACTTCTAAAAGACTAAAAAGGGAAGAGAAACTTGAAGAAATTAAAATCAGTAACTCTAGATATGTGTATCTGCAATTTGTTTCTCCACATACGTGTTAGGATTCATGAGACTATTATAAATAGTTGCAAATGCTCTGTGTAAAGAAGTCTTTCTCCCTCACAGTCACATTATTTTTTAATTGCTATTAAAGAGAATAAGGAGAAAGACTGGGTCCAGCACAAAACCTCTAATTTGGAAATAGTTACAGCTTTGCCTAACTTGGCTGAAGGGTTTGAATAGTGATATTTGCAAATAGTGATATTTGCAATGAACAGTGTGCTTTCCTTAGACCCTTTTTCAAAGAGGCATACTGAGCTAAAGCAAACCTCTATCAAAGTTGCCTTAAATTATTTGGTGGCGCTTTTATCTGGGGAGCAAACAAAGTCAATTAAAACATACATGAAATTTCTAACTTCTTAAAAGTCACTGATCCATTTAAATAGGTGAAAATGTAGTACACTAAGACAATTTCTCTGAAGAATTACGTAAATATAATACTTATTGTAACTGTATAATGAAGAAAGAAAAGATACTTTCATTGTTGTTTGAATAATATGGAATAAATTAATATATTGATTTAAAACACTGTGTGTATTATAGGTGATAACTGCAGGCAATTATATGAACATGGCTTATATTTGCAGTCATTAAAGTCAGTCCTTGATAGAAAATCACTACCAAGGACTGGCATTTCTGTGTATTTTTCCTTCTGCCAAGTGTTTCAGGAAGATTAATGTATCCTTTATTAACTAAATTGTCATATTCAAGAAAGTGTCTTTTTTTTTTTTTTTTTTTCTTCTTCTCCAAATGAGGAAAGATGCTAACGATTTGTTCAACTTTCTCTGCAAAATTACTTTTTTCCTTTAGGTCAGGAAAGTGTCTGTTTCTGTACAGATAAAAAAAAAAAAGAGCAAGTAAATACTTTATCCTTTTTTTTTCTTTTACTTCCTCAAGTGTCTAATTATTTTCTCTGTCTGTATTTTGTGTTTCATATCTTGGCTCTGGGTTTTTTGGATTTTTTTTTTTATACAAGTGAAAATGAAGTGTAGATCTTGTCACGTCAATAAATTCCATCAAAGTTGTGTAAGAAACTGATTTCTTACTGCAGTAGAAATACAATTTTAATGAAGTATCTTAAGCCACTTTCACTTGCCTTTTGTGAAGGTATATCTGCTTAGTGAAACAATGCATAAAAATGAAATGAGTGTAGGAACCCTCAAAGTAAGGCTCTGGGCATTGAAATTTATGGAGGAGGGTACCAAATCTGTGAGCACTACTTCAAACTCTGCACGTGTGTGGAAAAAACAGGGTGCATGGCAGTAGAAAATTCTTTCTTAAATTTGTCTGATGAGATGCTGTGATGAATTCTATAAAATCTTATGAAAGCTAATAAAATCTTTATCTCCTTGAGAGTATTTACAGAATTACAGAGTGGCTGAGGTCGGAAGGGATCTCTGGTGATTGCCTTAGTCCAACCTCCTGCTCAGAGCAAGACCAGCTGGAGCAGGTTGCTCAGGGCTGGTTTGAATATCTCCAAGGACGGAGACTCCATAAGCTTTCTGGCAACCTGATCTCTCTCACAATTAAAAAGCTTTTACTTACGTTCAGTTGGAATTTCCTGTATTTCAATCTGTGCCCGTTGCCACTTGCCCTGTCACTGGATACCAATGAGAAAAGTGTGGCTCAGTCTTCTTTACACACTTCCATCAGGTATTTACACACATTGGTAAGATGAGCCTTCTCCGGGCTAGATAGTCCCAGCCCTCTCAGCTTCTCCTTCTATGTCAGATGCTCCAATCCAGTGGAGCCCTTCTCTGGATGTTCTCTAGTATGTCCGTGTCACTCCTGTACTGGGAGCCCAGAACTGGACCCAGCACTCCAGTTACATCTCACCAGTAGCATCATCCTGCTGGCGATGTTCTTCCTCATGCAGCCCAGGATACTGTTAGCCATCTTTGCCTCAAGGGCACGTTGCTGGCTCGTGATCAACTTGGTATCCATCAGGACTCCCAGGTCTTGTTCTTCAAAACTGCTTGCCAGCTGGCTACTTTTCAACTTTCTTCATAAAAGAAAGGAAGTCCTAAAATTTTCATGTTTCCTTTTCATATAACTTTTTTTTCCCTTGCTTCTTTTTTTTAAGGATAATTTGAATATGCTATGAGATTATTACTCTAAAGTGCTGCTATCAAATCCTGCAGAGACTATTTTTCCATTCAGACACACAGGCCTGGGTTCTTCAGCACAGATTCCTTTGCAGAACTGATGAAATTTTCTTTGAGTTAATCTTAACTGCCAGTTCTGCAAATCAGCTTCTTCAGTGAAACAGTACAAATGTTAAATTTATCAGCAAGACTTAGAAGAAGTCAGGAATTGTGAAAGGAAGTTGGAAGTTTTATTATATTTTTTCCAATGTTAAGCATGCTGGCTGAATTTCTAGATTCTTTTTATTCATAATAAACCTGGTTGATTCTTGCATTGTATGAAATGTGTTTAGAAAACATTTCAAATGTTTTCTAAGATCTTTCTTCAAAATAATTTAATTTTTATCCATTTTCTTGTTATAACTGCCATATAGTTGCTGACCTGGATTGTTCCTAGTGAGTGAAAAATGATTCCTGCAAAGGGCTGAAATACTGACTGAAATGAGATTTAGTATTATTAAGCACGTGTTGTATGCTGCGCTTGTCAGAGGTGTACCTTTTACTACAGCATCTGATGACTGTCAATTATGATTACCTCCTCAAGAGGGTCCTGTAAGACACTTAACTGGTAGCTTGAATCCTGAAGTACTTGCCTTCATACTTTTAGGCCTGCCCCAGCATATGTCATCTACTAGGTCTTGTGATAGTGTTTCCTATTTTCAGTTCTTTTTGTAGAGAATCAAAGATGATCCCATCCAAAGTTTGTTCTGGCATTTCTAAACACCTCTTTTTCTGATATCGTCAGTATACGATTATGCATTGTTGAATTTAAAATTATATATTTTTAAAAGGTATCTCAATTACATTTGGATACTTTATTCATAATTTATAGCGTTTTCTTTAGGGAATGTAAGTATTAAGAAGTGCACTTCAATTCTTAACTCACTATAAGCAAGAAATTAAATCTCAGATATCAGTAAATCAGTTGTTCTTTGAAGAAAATAGCTAAGCATGTTTTATAAGTTCTTGACCTCTTCTGCACTTGCTGCAACTATTGCTAGGTTATGAGTGCACTGATAATGAGCATTATGTATTGACATATTAGGAAATGTTAATTGCTAATTTTTAGTTGTTGTTTTAATTTTTAATCAGTGGAATAATTATGCCCTCAATCTAGAGCTGATCGTCATTAAGTGAATATACACATAGGAAATACAAAACAATTATGGATCTGAGCATCTGCTCAAGTGTCACCTTGTAGTCTCTTCTAAAATTCTGGCCAGAAGTCCCAGATGCTTCTGAACTCCTATTAACATGAGAAGGTAGAAATTGCCATCCTGTAACGATGCAGAGATGCAGCTAGTCCTATGTTCTCAGTTGCGGCTACTTCAGAGGAAGGAGTATCTGTACAGATATGTAGAATAAAATAATCGTAATCATCACTATTATTTTGAATTCAAATGTTGTAATCCATTTATTTATCTGTATTTTTGCCATTCACTGAACTTTTAGCAACATCATAAAATGTGAGAGAAAGAATATGATGAAAATAGAAGCTTGCAAAGTTCTGAGTAAAAGATCCCTTTTCCACTCTGTAAAACATTACACGCTTTTTTTGTAAAGGATGCTGAACCAGCCTAAAAGAATGCTATCTTTTTCTCTAGCTTTTATTTTGAAGGCAGGTGAAATATGTAGAATAAACAGTCATTTACATATTGTAACTATTGTAAATGAATGTGTCAAAGATGATCTTGCTGACATATACTGGTGGAATAAACGGGGGGGGGTCAAGAGGAATCTTAATTTCCTTCTAAATCTAGAAGGATTTTGTCTTTCAGAGAACTTCTTTCTGCCCCTCTCCATGCCCAGATCAAGAGAAGGAGGGGGGGAGAGATAGGGGATATTGAGAGTTCACAAGAATATATTCTAGGCTTAACCATTACTTGCTTAATTGAAGCTGGCATGATGCCTCGCGTATTAGGCAATATGAAGGACTTCAGCAAGCTCTACCCAGTGCCTCTTATTGCTTTAACTGGTTGTGGGGGACATGACTTCAGTTTGCAGCCACTCTCTGTAACTTCTATTGAACCTCCATAAACCAAAGTAGCAAAATGCACATTATCTATTGTATTATATTATAAGTATATTTAGTCTGCTTCAGAGAGACCTTATGTGTGCGTATGTTTAAACAAATTGCAAACTGATTTCTAGTGAATATTTATTGAACTCTTCCCAACTTCTCTGGGCATATTTGGCAGGGTTTTGGCAGAAGTGCTCTGCAGGAGCACCCTCCATGGGAGGATCCCATGAACTCCTGTGTGCTGCTTTCGCTGGTCCCAGTTCTCGCCAAGGCTGATGTAAACACTCCATCGCATGCCAACACTGCAGCCTGTTAGGGAAGTATGTGGTGTCCCTGTTCAGGCAGGGAACACATTTAAGGAGGAGGGGCAGGAAGATGATGTTGAAGATGTGGAGGAGATGGTCTTGGAAGTTCATTGTTGAAGATGTGCTGTTGTAAAGATGGCTGGAAATGTGCTCTTGGAAGGAGGAATTTAGTGCCAAAGTGGGTCACTTCTGAAGGGGCTATAGCCATGTGTCACCCACACTAGGGCAGGGACACCCAAAGGGATTGCAGCCTGTGGGCCACACATGCCAGAGCAGGGATACCCCTGAGTGACTTGCAGCCCATGGACGACTGATGCTGGAGCAGAAAAGAAGCACCAAGAAGCAAAGAGCAGCAGAGGAGAACTGCTGCGCACTGCCCCCAGTCTCCTGTGATGCCTGGGATGGCTCAAGAATGACCTATCGTGTACATCAGGAAAGTTGAGATGAGGTGTGGAGGAAAGAAGGTGTTTGGTGTAGGATGAGTGTGGGGAAGAGGAAGGAAGGGTATTTATGGAAGAAGTTGTTTGATTTTTTTTTTTTTTTTTTTTTGTTCATGCTCCCCTCTTTTCCCAATACCCAAATCAGTGATCAGAAGTTGGTGTTGATTAACAATAAATTAAATTAAGTAAAAATTTCCCAAGCTGAGACAGTTTTGTCCGTGGCAGCCCCTAGCAAAAGAAACGGCAACTTTTTGATTCAGTTACTTCCGAAGTGGAGTTCCTAGACTCTGCTGAACATGCAGATATTCCTCACTTAAACCTACAACTAAGCAAGAAAATTATTGATACTATGGTACCTTTGAGAGCTGTAGAAATGAAAAGCCAACTTCAAGGTCAAGCTTTCAGTTCAATCTCTGATTCAATTTATTTATTTAACCCGAAGAAAACTCACGAGATGTAAAACATTTGACTTCTAATGTGATTCCTGAAAGAGGTGATACATTTATACTTGTACAAAAACATTCAATATAAAGGGCAGCTGTCAAAAAACTATTATACAGTGAAACCAGGTTTAAAAGGAAAATTCTGAATTCAAATCCAAGATCCTAGTCCAGATAAATGACACATGCCCTTGAAATCAATGTTTTTTTCAGTCAAGTCACCTTTCTGGAAGTTCTTAATTTCCATGATGAAACACAAATGTGTGAAGCAATGCTCAAAAGTACAAAAAAATTTTGTGTAATTCAATTTTTTCCATTCAATGTATGTAATATTTTTACATTGTGCATGCATTTTTATTCTTGCATTATGATGTGTCCTTTCAATAATGGTGGATCAATAAAAACACTGGAATTTTTTTTCCAGATTTTTTTTTATTGAAAGGGAGGCTGTTTGCAGGAATCTGTCTTTCATTTCAGAATTGCAAACAGGACAGCTGAAAGAAGTATGTAGCTAATAGGAAAGTCAGATTCAGGTCTGTCAAAATATTTATTTTTCTAAGTAAAATTGTATTGGCTATATTCAGTCTAGATGCTTGTTTGGTGTTTACCACATCTTTTAAGGCAAATGTTAAGAAACAGATTTCCCTTAAATAAGTAACATCAGTTGAAAATCTGGTCCATTGCTTGTTTCCGCCCTTCCTAGAAATTCCATAAACAAGGCAGTATTTTACAAATTGTGTTTTCAAGGAAGGAGTGAATCATCAGGGCTTGAGAAAGCATTTTCTTGTGCATGAGGAGGTTCATATATGTCTGAAAAGATCAATAGGTATATAGAAATGAGTGTTTAACGTGAGTAAATGCTGAATGGTTGCTTGCCTGAAACTGCCAATATGGTAGTTTATCTCTGTATTTTTTTAAACTCTAAATAGACATACAGGAATAATAGGGTTATAGAAAAACCATCAGCAGTACCTGATCTTCTCCAGCAGAAGACAGGGAACTAATTTCTGATATCTGCAGTCACACAGCTAAAATGTTTTTACTTTGAATTGGTTCTACTTGAAAGACTATGAAATGCTTCCTCAAATACTGCAGTGTTTTTTCATCTTTTCTAAATGCAGAATGAATGTTTAAAAGCCAGGTCTTGTATTCCTGTCAGCAAAATATGAACTGAGAATACTCAAGAGGTGAGTAGCAGGGTAGTAACTGAAACCATCAGAACTTTATAAAAACTGATTTAGTAAAAATGCAAAAAGCTCTGCAGGATTCTACGATGTACCTAAAAATCAATGCAGAAACAAGAACAGTATTTAAGACAGTCGGATGGGAAGTAAGTGATAGCAATGATGACACTTCAAAAATACTTAAAAATCCTTTGACATGAATGTACATGTACATGCAGTTATTTGTGTGGTTTTATCTGTATGTATATGTACACACACACACATATATATATATATAAAAAAAAGTTCTCTGGTAGGGAAAAAATTAATTATAGGAAACATCAGTGCTTTTAAAAAGGCTATGTGAAATATCATGCATTAAATGCTCAGAAAATGTACTAGCTGATGAATAGGTGAGCCAGTTCAGGAGAAATATGAGAAAAGTTGGATTTTCGTTGTGTATATCTTTATAAGCAAAACCCAGTCATCCACTATTTATGGAACATTTGGAAACACTTTTTGTGTTCGCTTCCACATACTGTTTGAGGCCAGTTCTTCGGCTTGTGAAGATGACTATCTTAATTTTTTTTTTTTAGCGCCATGTTGAAGTTTAGTCCATTGAAATTATTATGCAAGGTTTTCAGTGGTTACTCATTTAAATAGAGTTTGATGTTTAAACCCTTCAAAAGCTTGCCCAACATAGTTTTTTGTTGTTGAATTTCAAAGAGGGCTTAAAGGTGGGATTGCAGCATTCAAAGAGGACGCTGGTGTTGATTGTAGGGTCATGCTGGGGCTTAAGGGCTGGAGGCAGGTCTGGTTTAGTGACTCCGGGGGGGGTGGTCACAGGATTTTATAGCATACAACAATTTTCTGAGATTCTATGGCAGGAAAAAAGCTTATTAATTTTTTTATTATGTACCTGATACTCAATAAATTTGAGTGTCGTCATTTTATATTTTTGGGTTTTATTGGGAAAAAATTTCAGAAAATATGCATCACTTTTACATTTCATAAGAAATAAAGTGTGTCCTAGCAAAAATATAACTGTCATAGATACATACCATAAACGCCTGAACGTTTATCGGTCTTAGTAGCCATATGAAATTCAGTGAAGGTAAGTCACAGCTATATATATTAGGTGAAGTTTTGGTAGTGGTGAACTCAGTCAATGCTTGATATCAGCAAGCTTTAGCATCCATCATGTGAAAGAAAAGCGATTCCAATCAGAATTACGGAATATTATAATGTTATAACTAACACTTATGTCACGCTGACCTCTGTTAACAGTGGTAACTTGGTTCCAGGTGTTTTAGAGACATAGATGAGAGTCCCTGTTGTAAGCTGCTTGCCTTTTATGCAACCCTATCAGGTAATGGCCAAGTGTAACAGTAGCCTTTCTAAAGGCTTGCTTAAGAAAAATGAAAAGTCTTTTTGTTAACATTTCTAATTGATGATTTCTGACTGATTTGATTTTGTTTTGTTTCTGTACTAAACTGTGTAAGTGCTATGAAGTAGGGGTGAAAGATGCTGTTCCTTTAAGTGGCAGTGATGGGAGCAGAAGTCCACAAGACAAATGGAACTTTTGGGGGAGGCGGGGGGAAAGACACATATAATTTGGTATTTAGTGAACACATTACAGGCTTTTCAGAATTGAAGGCCATCAATGGCAGAACAATTCTTGCTCATACTTTACAGTCAAACTTGAGTCCATGAACTTTTTGCTAAAGTAGAATTTCAAAGTTTAGTAAAGCGATTCTTTATTAGAGGATGTATTTCTCCCATGCCATCCTGCAGAACACCCTTCCTAGAGGTTGGCAATAGGTGGTCACGTTGAATTCAGAATGTCAGCTTGCTCTGAAAAAGGAAAATTAATGAGATGGAGTGAGTACTTGAAACAAGATTCTTCTGTGGAAAGCTAGAATATACATAGAGTATCCTGTTGATTTGACTAACAGAAAAACTGCAACTGTTTTACGCATATCCAAATGTTATATTCAAAAGTGAGAATCAACATAGGTGAACTTCAGTACTTCTGAAAATGTTTTCATTATTGAATTTGAGAGTGTCTCTGCTTTGGTGTGTTCTTGAATCATCTAAAGAGACTTCAATTTTCAGGGGCCAAGTACTGCGTGAAAGTCAGTTTTCTTTGGGCTTTTTTTTTAAGCCCGATTCTTTAATAATCTGTACAATAGGTCCAGGTCATTTTTATACTCCTAACTTTACAGCTATTTTCAGAAAAGATATTGCTGTTGAACTTACGGTCAGCCCCTTAACCTCCTCTTACTGTTGCAGAAATCTGGAAGGATGGTTGTATAGGAAAAAGGTACTGTTCCTATGCATCTAATATCGATATTGCTTATGCCAAGAAGGGAAATGGAGGAAAGGGATATGATAATGTAGTGATGATGAAATATTACTGGGGTGTCTTTGGTTCTTAAATTTATGTAAAAGAATAGTGAAAGGTGTTACAAGACTGGCTCTTATGTATTGAGGCTTAGCATGATGACTTAAAAATTTCTTTTTTTTTTTTTTTTTTTTTTTTAAAAAAAAACAGCTAACAATTTTAGCTGTCAGAGCAAATATGTGCTGGTTTACATAGCTTTGTGGACTAAACTTCCCTGTGGTGATTTGGTGGGCTTGATGATCGTATTTTACAAAAAGTAGATGTCAGTCTTGTATATCGTCTAGTCCTGATTATCTCATACATAATTCTGGTGCATGTTCACTAACTTAGTAGTCGCTTATTTCATTCTAGCATAGAGCAGAGCAGAATCAGGACAGACTTTTTCCTTTACAGCTCGCTATAAGAATGTGATATCAATATTTTGTCATTTCCAGTGGCATGTCAGTTCTTCTGTATTTGAATGTAGCTCATGAATAACTACCATTCTGGCTACTTACTGAGGTTAAAAAAGAAAAATAAATTGCCTGATCAAATCATGCCTGATCAAAAATGGATAAATGGAGCAAATACTTACTGACCTTGCAACTTTGTTCCCAGTCTCCTCAAAGACAGCTGTTTCTCCTCACTGTTTAATTGAGAGAAACCAGAAATATGAGTGACATCACATAGGTATTATAAGCATCCAATTAATTTTAGAGTGATAAATGTTATGAAAATAAATGATTAGTGTTGTGGGGAGAATTTTTAAACAAAAACATTTTCAATAGGTGAAAGGTTAAAAATACGATAGTGGGAGGGGGAAATTAATAGGGTTTCAGTTAGAATTCATTAAATGAAGCTTTATATATGTCCGTTCTGTATAATTTCTGGACCAACTGAATTTAGAAGCTAACAAAAATCTTTTCATTTTATCTAACGGTTCTAGTGCAGTCCATGAGGGTTGGGAGGCTTGGGGCAGAGTAATACTGCTGGATGCCAAACTTGGTACACTTCATCTCATTCACTTTTAGGTTTATCATATCATTGATAATCAGATCTACTCATTAGGAATAGAAAAGGTAGGTAGTATTTGAAAGAAATTGATAAAATCTTGTGTTTGTAAAGGCAACTTCTTACTGTGGCATCTTGGCAATCTTTGAAAAGATTGACAAATTAGGTTCCTTCGTCTAATTCTAATGAACTTCTTGAGCTAACTAATCAAACCTCAGTGTGCTCTAGGTTGTGGGTTTTGGTGTTTGGGGGTTTGTTTTTTTGGGTTTTTTGGGGGGGCAGGGGCGTTCAGTCTAGTGTTTCTCTTATTTTAGATTTTCTGTCCTTTCTTCTGCATGTGAATTCCTGCCATATGAATTTTAGTGTCTCGTTACAGGTGGAGGGGTGTGCAAGGAAAGCCTGACAGCAGGCAGCAGAGTGCCCTTGGACAGAGTTTACTGTAACACTGCCAGTAGTCTCCTTAAACGAGGATTTCCTCTGTCTCTGGCTCAAATACAAGGATGAAAGTACTATAAATAAGGGGGATATTTGTACTCTACTTAAAAAATATATTTCAGTTAGGAGACTTTGCAATAAATTGGAATGTTTTGGGGGAAGGCAAAACACTTATCCTTTTCACTAGGTGTTAAACCTGTTATTCTGTTCCTGCTTCTGCCTTCTTTTAGTTTGCTTTCTTTTATTTGATTACCTGACAGATGTTGTTCCTCTTTCCAGTTAATAATTACTATGTGTATTCAGTATGGAGTAGAAAATAAAGATTAGATTGGAAGATGGATGATACTTTAAAGAAATGCTTATAAGTCAATACTGGGATGGAGATGGTTTTTGTTACAGGTTGCAGATCTATAAAAAGAGTAATTGACAAATCACTCTCTCCTTAGTTTAGGTATGCCTTAAAAATGTGCTTCATTTCAGTAAAATTTACTGAAATAATCAGTGTAAGTGCTGAGTATGACTGTCATTTTAGTGGTGCTTGCCATTGTCTTTGTTAGATCTTGCTTCATTTTTATTTGGAAACAAACGGGTTATACCATTGTTTTTAGAGACTGAAAGAATAAGCCAACATTTCTTCCTGCTGCAAATCTACAGTTTGCTAAGTTTAAAAAAAAAAAAAAAAAGAGATTGAGAATGGTACAGATTTATATTTCATACCTTTGTCCCCACCATAATCGCTTGATCTTAAAGCAGACTTATAGATTCATAATTTGCATAGTATCATATTAGTCTCCTTGATTATGTTTAATATTTCTCTGAAGGTATGATTCATTACCATGGAAATGACAACATAGTCTGTTTTCAAGGTAATTGCTGTATAGAACATAAAAGTAAGTTCCTTGAGGTTTAAATTGCTCATAGAATTCATATCATATGTCAATCTATGTTTGCCCAGTGTACCTGGAATACTAATTATAACAGTAATAAAAATGGTCTGCTCGTACCTTAGGAGACAAGCTGCTTGACTACCAGCAACCTGCAGGCTGAGAATGTCTGGAGTAGGTTTATGTACAAAATATTAGACAATTAGGGTCTGGATCATTAAATAACAGATTACAGCATCAAAAATTAGCCTTTGAGCCTTTCAGCATAAAGCTAATGATAATAAATTCCTAGCTCCTGGGTAGAGTGCATTTGTATTTTCTGTTTATCTCCTGGAACCCTGAGGACAACTGATTTCTATATACATTCCTTGGTAGTGTTAGGTACCTTTGCGAGTAGGCTGTGGACAGCAGAGTGCATGTATGAACTGAGTACAACAAAAAGAAAGTGCAGAAAACCTGCTTAGCATAATGCTAGATCATCTATCAGTCTTTAAATGTATCTTTGGGATTGACAGCAGCATTGCATTCTGGGGATTGTAAAAGTAAAACGGACCATGTTTGCTAAAAAGAGCCAGATATTGCATTGTTTTTTAAACGAGGGTTCATTTTTCTGTTTATTCCACGGTGTTTACATCAGGGATTTGCCTGGGCACTCACAGTTCTGCTCCACTGGTGTGTAAAGAGAGTAGCTGCGAAAAAGGCCCCCAGGCCTTAGAATTCCGCTTTCTGTATGTATCGTCCTTCTGTGTACTTTAAATATGATGCTTTCCCTACCACTTGGCAGTTTTCAACTTCCAGAGAAAGCACTTGAAAAGAAGAGGATGGGAAAGCACCACGGGTGGACTTACTTGGTACCAGCTGCTTCACTGGGTGTGGACTACTGTGGAGGTCCTGTGAGTTAAATTCTGTAAGAAAAAATCATAGATTGCAACCTTAACAGGAGATTGTGGGACCAGGGATAGGTTCTGTCTTGCATTGGATATCTACATATATGACAGAGCAAAGGAAGCTTGCTCTTTGAGTTTGTTTTGTTAAACAAAAGCAATTTCTATGACAGATATTCTATGTTAAGATTTCGCCCTTAAAGCCATCAGATCCAGATGCTTCTTTTTTCCACTCAGTTTTGTCTGTTTAATGTAAATATTTTTCATGCTGTTCTAATTAAAAACCTACACTCCATAAGGTAAATAGACAGCTTTGCCAAAGATAGCTTAAGGATAAGTTGTAAACAGGCTTTACAGGGCAAAGCTTAAATATGTAGAGGAGGATATTGCAGTTATCAGGGAGAGTTTCAGATAACTAGACAACTAGATTGGTTTTTGCTAGGAACAATTTAAAACAGCTCCCCGCCTCCCCCCACCAAAAAAAAGAACTGTACGAGTACTGTTTTTTTCCTTTTCTTTTCTTTCTTTCCTCTGAATCATGTTTGCTGAAGAGCCTTAGCTTCACAGGTTATTTCAGACTATGCAGTAGGAAATGATGAATTAAACATCAGTTTTTGAACCCTTAGGGTCCAGTGATCATAATTTCTTCAGTTTGGCTACATTAAAAATAGTAGCATAAAAATACTTAAACTATGCTATATGAACTCGGCTTTAAAAACTCACTCTAATGTGAATGATAATGGATGAGAGTTTAATATAACCTTGGAAACTGGCAGTAGGGAACTATTCAAAGATCTCTCAGGGAAGCATATAAGCTTTCTGAATACAGCACTAAAGCAAAGGTTATAAGAGTTGGAAAAAATACACATGAAGCTAAAATAGAAATTAACTACTTACAGCTGTCCTCCTTTAAAAACAGGACTCTCCTGCACCCCTTCTCTAATTCTTGGATGTGTGGTACTAGCCAAGGTACCTTAAAAGTGTTAAGCTGTGAAAATTTGATAATAGCATATCCCTTTTGTACAATCTTTATTTAAAAATGCTAGTATATCGCTGGGACCAGAGTGCTTATGACAATTGGTGTCAGCCCTTCCTTCCGCAAAGAAATCTATATGCTGTATAAATTATGTTGGAGGAGCTATCTAAGAAAACACATGTGAGGGACTCATTCAGAATCTTTTACAGAAGGTGAAGGTTACTATTTTATGGCCAATTCTGAACTATACCAACATCCAGATTGCAGGTTTTATGACAGACATCAGCTTCAAATATTGCTCTCCTGTAGCCGTTAATTAATGACACAGAGCAATTTGCTTTCTAATTTGTAGATCTGATAGAACAGTGCCTTTTGAGCCTAAACACTTTATTTCCTGATGTAGGAGAGAACTGTATTTCACTGGGAAGCTTAGCAGAAGCTGGAGGTGTCCCACAATTGAAATCCATACGTAAAGAATACTGTTTTGCGTTTGGTTCATTCTCAGAATCCCCTTGTCTGTCAGGGGTAAATGCATTCCTGGAAGATCTTCAGTATGGAGCTCTCCAATGACGCCAGAAGTTGGGAATAAAATAATAATTAAAAAACAAGTTGAAGAGAAGATGAACAGAAAAATAATTTTTATCAAATTAAATTTTCTTTTAAACTTGTTATCAATATTTGATTGTTTTGCAAAGGTTTGCCATAGTAATGATGGGTAGTAAGAAATCTTTGCAAGTGACCCCATAAAAGCAGCGTGTACCAAGAAATCAGCTGCAGTTAAGAAAGAATTCTTGCTTCAGGCTCGCGAGCATAGACAGACATTAAGCTGCAAACACAAAATAATTGACTGCTCCCAGTCTACCTGTCCTTTCTCGTGCTTAGTCTTCTATAGCTAAACAGCAAAGGTGAACTCATTTGAAAAGAACCTGAAAAATGACGTATCTTCAAGAAAGAGCTTTTTGTCAAATTAAATATGTGACTACAGATGAGCAAATGTGCCGTGTGCCAAATGCATTGCCTTCAACAGAACTGTGCCGTCTTATGCTAGTGGGTAGTCTCACCTTAGGGCTGATGTAAAACACTAGCACAAAATGCCCAAACTACCGTTCTCCTCGCCATGTGCCTGGTGAGGGTCCTGAGGAGGAATTAGTATTACTACTACACTTGTTTCTCAAAGCAATGTTAGCAGGGCCCTGAGTACCAATACTGACCGCCATTTTAAGAAATGGTTTTTTTAGGGAGCTAAGACTTCTTTCTCCTTTCCTCAAAAGTAT
Source organism: Fulmarus glacialis (assembly GCF_000690835.1). Classification (NCBI taxonomy): domain Eukaryota; kingdom Metazoa; phylum Chordata; class Aves; order Procellariiformes; family Procellariidae; genus Fulmarus; species Fulmarus glacialis. The sequence continues at coordinate 37,663 of NW_009208433.1, forward strand.
TGTGAGGATCTATTGTGAGCTGGCTGTTGATTTCATAGCACTTTTTTTCCAGTCTTACTTGCCTAAAGACGGCAAGGTGTTGAGCCCAATTATTTATCAACCAAAAAGTGACATTCATTTTTCTTACCCTAAAGGTACAGTGGACTCTTGACATTCCCACATGCAATGAAATGAATATGTCAAAACAAAGCAAACAATCTCAAGAGCCAGAAAGGAAACTCTGCCTCCTTTCTAGGGTTAGGGGTTTTTTTTACAACTGATAAACTGTATTAAACATCTAATATTTTTAAACATAAACTTTTGAATATGGGATAAAAGTGGTGAGGTAAAATGAATAATTATTTTTGATTCAGTTGCCAAACAACAACATTCAAATAAATTATATTTCTTTTTTCCTAACCTCCCCCTCTCCAATGTTATAAAATCCATGGAGTGTTCTCTGTGTTATACAGGCTGTGGATTTGTACTACCTTTGAAGTTCAAGATATAAAATATGAAGCTAATTAGTTACTCCAAAAGGTGAGAAGGTGAAGTACCCATCATTCCCATTTATTTACAGATGTTTTACTTTGTATAAAGTAGGCTAATATGTTGAGAATTATTTTATTTTTTTTCTTTTTGAAAGGATCATTCACACGACGGATGGGATTATTGTACTCCTAGCATGATGAATACTTAATTCTCTATAAAGTGTGAACAACATCAGCAAGAACTGCTGTGTCACCTCTAAGTGCTTTAAAACCTGGTTGCTTTACACTGTTGTCAGAGATAAAAGCTAAAGTGGTTGAAAATATGAACCAAACTCTCTTACGTATTAACTGGGCTGTTAAATATGGGGGATGTAGTCCTTCCTCCTTTGATTCTGTAGATTCGTTGCTACTTTTTCCTTCTAGCAAGAGCCACTTTGTAAATCAGATCAAATTAAAGCAATTTTGAAATTACTAAAACTGCATCATTTAGTATTGTGCTTTCCCTCCTCTTATATTTTTCCAGCTCGAAGTAAAAATCCAGGTACCTTCAGAAGATGATCTATTGAGTGCAGTATGTAGTTCTCTTTGGAAAATTTCTAGTGATCCAACATGACAGAATGTTGCATCATCCCTGGTTTCGTATGCACACGCAGCTCTAATAATAGTGAGAATGGCTTTAGTAGCAATAAGACTACTTCAGATATAAATAGTTAGAAATTAATAGTTGTCCCTTTAAGAAAGGACATTGTGGTTTAGGCTAACATGCATTAGTTTAATAGGCTGTGTAAGGACAGCAAGTGAAATGCCATCATATTTTGGGTTCATAAAGTCAAACCTGTGTAGCTGATAGACGAAGGCACACTTCTAATGACTATTTTGTGTCATGAAGTGCAGTGAGGAAAAAAGTGAATGAATATTTAAATTGCTACTGTTTTCTCCCCTTCCCTTCACAAAATTCATCACAAAAGAGACATAAACATAAGAATTCCAAAGTTTTATTTATAATATAAACAAAAGATAGTAAGATAAACAGCAATCATAAAGTTGTGTAATGGCTATGTAATACTTGGTGAGTTTACTACTAGGTCTATATCGTAAACGCTAAATGTTATGCTACCAAATATTGGGATGTGTTTCACTGAAGTAGATTTCAAAAGGTACTGTCCTTTCAAGTCTGCCATATGTGTATATAAACTTCAGTTTGTCTAATTTTGTTACTGGAAAGTTTGTAACTGGAAAAATACAGGGTTTTATGCATAGCATAATTTCTGTAGAACTCCATTAAATATCGCTATTAATATGCTGAATTATCTGGGATTTTTCCTATCAGAATGGAAGTTCTTGACTCATATCAAAGAGTTTCCATTACAATGATTGCTGCAAAATATTTATTATGAGGATGTGTTGCCTAACCAACTTTGAATTTAAAGCCTTACTTTCGGTATTAATGAATAACTGCTTTTAATATTAAGTGAACACAAATTATTGATACATAAGTATTCATCCAAACAGAAAGACATAGATCATTACATAGCTCCTAATGTAGCTTTTTACTGGTTTCGGCTGGGATAGAGTTAATT